>NW_016157161.1:595412-599901 GCF_001687245.7 Rhagoletis zephyria | reverse complement strand
GCACCAGTTCAGAACTAGAGATTTTCCCCACAGGGTATGTACACAAATAGCTCGCGAGTCGACGTACCGCGTATGCCACCATATATTCGTTTAAATCATTTCAAATGGGGCTCTTTGGGGAATTTATTTTTAGCAAAAATTTTAAAAACAGCAGTTTTGTTTACTTGCTGGATAATATTTTTTTCATAGGCATATACATTGGATCCTTAGCTAAACACTTCTGTGGTAAAACTGCCCCTTCTTTGCTATTTATAGTCAATGAGTAAGTTCCTTCAATAGGGATTTCTAGTAGAAATGGTCAACGTCTAGCTATAAAGAGAATCGATGCTCAAATAATTAAAAAGCAGGGACATAACAGTTATAAGTTTTATAGCTACGGTGACCATCCGCCCTGCATTATACGGGACAGTCCTCTTTGTTGACCCACTGTCCTGATAATTTATTTATTTTATACGGGACGCCAAATGTTCTGTATTTATTTTAATGTCCTGTATTTGTCCCGTATTCGGTGTAAGGAATGCATACAGTGACCAAAATATTAATTAGGACTCGAAATTTTAGAAAGTTTTGGCTATTTTTCCGTAGTTTATTTAATGTTTATCATTTATTTTATGAAAGTAAAGCTCTTTTCCTAACAAAAACCATATAATACCAAATTTCCAACTTTGTGCAATAAATTATAAAAATTAATTCTGCAATGTTTCACCAAAATTTCAATCTTTTTAATTAGAATCTTTAGAAAAAAATTTGGTTTGCAGTTTTGTAACTCAATAAAATTGAGTATAATAAAGTGCGAGTGAAAAGTTCTGCTCATTTGCTTCTCTTTCAAAAAATTAAAATGCGTAACACCGTCAACAAAAAAATGCCAAAAACTAAAATTTAACGAATTTTTTAAACAAATTTTACGGGGTAAAAATCTTGAGAAAATTATCCTACACATTTTTTATATTACTAAAAGGATACTGTTTCAGGGCTAATACATCTAGGATCATTGAAGAAGGCTTTAAGATCTGTAAGCTGTTATGGAAAAAATTTGCAAACTTATTTTTGTCCCGTATTCGGCTATCATAAATATGGTCACCGTATTTATAGCAAAAACGTTGCTCCGTAACAGTTATTAGATGAGAAATATTTTTTATTTCGTCGATAAGAGTTATAACCCAACGTTTATTTTTTACGTTGCCTGATAACTGTTATGCAGGAGAAATATTTTTTCCGATGCCGATAAGAGTTATTTCCCAACGTTTATTTTTTACGTTGCTGGATAAGAGTTATTTTACAACGTTTATTTTTTACGTTGTCTGATAAACGTTGTAAGATTAGGATATTGATGAAGATGGAGATGGAGAATAAGATAAAGACGATGAAATTAAAGTGAGAGAGTGAAATAACTATTATCAGATAACGTAAAAATATTCGTCGGGCAAATAAACGTTGGGAAATAACCGCTATCGAGCAACGTAAAAAAAACGTTGGGAATTAACTCTTATCAGCAACGGAAAAAATATTTATCACCTATTAACTGTTATGAAACAACGTTTTCGTTAAATTTCAGAATTCAGGCACCGTTTTCCATTTCTAAATTCGAGATGACAGTTAATTTTGGTCCCTGTTAAAAAGCTATAGGTCTGACCTTTAATTAGATAATAATTACGTAACTATCTGTTATTCAAATGCTTATAAAAAACGGGGTGCTTAAAAAAAACAATATTCTGATCCCATTCGGCTGGCAGTCACGACTTTGAAAACAGAATATTGTTCAAAAATAATAATCTATTTTCCATATCCACCTATTTAGCTCGCTATAAGCACAAATTTTGCAAAGCAGTCGCAGAAGAAAGTATAAAAAATGAATAACAAAAACTAAAATCGAAAAGCGCTGATAAAGTTACAGGTTCTCCAAATTCTGAAACAACATGACATATGTATCTGGTTTGGCTTGTAAGCGCAAACAACGATCTCGCCATTATGCTAGATTCTCATTGTTTTGTTAAAATACTTGACATCCGGTTTCACATCCGCATCCGCGGATGTTAGCTGTTAGATATTCGCATCCGCATTCGCATCCGCGGATGTCTAAAATTCCACATCCGCAACATCCCTAGTACAGACTTGTCACTACTGATTAATGAAATTTGATGTATGAACATATCACATACTACGTTTATACGCACGTCTTATTTGCAAATAACAATTTGCAAAATGGTAAACTTTGCCGTATAAACACTGAGTTAATCTTTTATTTGCAAATAACTAAATCATGCAAATAAGTATTGATTAGTGATACTATTTGCAAATTAATAGGTTTATTTTCTTTTTCGACGTTCCTCTTATTGCCTTTTTATAATCAAGACGTGGCCATTTTTAATTTTATTTTCTTTTTCGATGGTCATATTATTGCCTTTTTGTAATCAGGCAATATTAAATAAAAATTTTTCACCGTCGAATAAACAGTGAGTTAGGTATTTGCAAATTATTTTTATCATGGCTGATAAATTATATGTCAAACCTATCACAGGTGACCAATCATGCTTGATGCACATATCCATCACGGTTGATCCGAATATTAAAAAAAAATTAATACATATACAGTATATTTTGCTTAGCTGCACATCCTTCTTTGCACGAAAAACTTGTGCACCTAACCGAAAAAGGCACTTAAGCGAATTTTCTTTACTACTTCAATGAGGAAGTTATCCGAATCCCTATGAAACCAAATAATGGAGAAGCACTTATCACGTAGNTTCCTCTGCTACCACCAGCGAATTGCGAGTTTAATACTTTCAGAACTGTAACGTCGCTTCCCATTCGAACGACGTGGCCAAGCCAGTGGAGCCGCTGTATTTTCATTCGCTACACTATGTCCATTTCGTTGTAAAGCTCATACAACTCATCGTTCCATAGTCTGCGGTACTACCGTAGCCAACGCGCAGAGGCCTGTAAATCTTCCCTAAGATCTTTCTCTCCAAACTTCAAAAGCCGTCTCATCGAATGTTGTCATTGTCTAAGCTTCTGCTTCATATACCAGCATGGGCATGATGAGTGACTTATAGAGTGTAGTTCTTGTACGTCGAGAGAGAACTTTACTCCCGAATTGCCAATTCAGTACAAAGTTGCATTTGTTGGCTAGAGTGATTCTGCATTGGATTTCCATACTGACATTATTATCGGTGTTAATGCTGGTTCCCAAGTAAACGACATTCTCTACTTTCTCGATATTACAACTGGCAACAGTAATGTGGGTGTCAAGGCGGGACTGCTCTGACTCTTTGTTTGATGACAGGAGATACTTCGTCTTATCTTCGTTGATCACCAAACCCAATCGCTTTGCTTCTTTACCCAACTTGGAAAGGGCAGGACAGACTTCGACGTTTTTGTTACCGATGATATCGATGTCATTGGTATACACCAGAAATTACCCGCCCTTGTAAAAAATTGTTCCTGAGTGGTTCAGTTCTGCAGCTCTTATTATCTTAACACTTGCATCATGCGATCGTAAATACCCATCTGAATTCGCTTTAATTTGGGAATGTTTGTTTGGGCATATAACAGGAGTTCACAATAGTAATAGTAATCATAATCATAATAATATTATCTGACGTTATTAAAAATTTCTTTACTCGCAATATACTTAGGCCAAAAACATAGTAGAGCGGCGAGCAAAGAGCATCGAGCAAAGCGTCGTTTTCTCGTCTATCCCAAAGAAGTAACGTCTGAGGCACTTCTAAACGTTAGTTGAAAGATGGTCCATATTTTACAAAAAATAAAATAATAATAATATAAAAGAAATAAAAATCAAAAAAAAAAATTCAGCAAAAAAACTGTTTAATATTATAATCTGCCTTATCCTGAGTTTCGCCCGAAAAAAAATTCACCCGAAATTTGTCATCCGCCCATAGTAAAACCATGGAAACCAAAAGTGAAAAGTTAACCGGTTCGGGGAAAATTAAACTCATGATAAGGCTTAATATTACAACAGTTACATACACATAGCAGCCAATGCTTTTAAATTCGAAAAATTATTATTGGACGACAAGATGAGAGCTCAGTTGGTAGACAAATCTTATTTCAGCTTCCTACGATTTTAATAAAACATTGGCTTTATTGATTGCGTAAATGCAAGATACAAAAGATTGGAGGAGAAGAAGTTCCTGTATTCGTCCGTTTAGCGTTAAAGCAAATTGTGTCTGATGAGTTGGCGATTAATTTAACTTGGCGTGGGACATCGGAGAAGCCAAGCATACACAACTTTGCAGCTTTTTCCATCATAAAAGGTTTAAAATAATATACATATGTATGTAATTAGCATTGCCTTTATTTAACTAAGATTCATTTTTTTATTTATCTCAGATGTTTGTCACTCCAAGTTCCAAAATTCGACAGATTTTCAAATAAATAAAATTGTGCAACAACATTTCTTACACGCCAGGGATAGAGTGCTCAAATGGAAACATTCAAATGAAAATACACGCGGCAATTTACGCCTCTC
>NW_016157161.1:586197-593747 GCF_001687245.7 Rhagoletis zephyria | reverse complement strand
ATTTTGGAAAATGGGCGTAGCACCGCCCACTTGTGATCACATATATGTATCTCGCTAACCGTTCTAGCAATTTGTACCAAGCTCGGTATGGTTATTGTGCTTGCCACATAAAAGCAAACCGTTGAAAATTGTTGAAATCGGACTAAAACAACAAAAGGACAAAGGAATGGTGACAACAATTTTAAGTTTTCATTATTTCATTTCACGAGATATTTTTATGTTTTCGTTACGCTTTTTATCATTTCTTCATTTGTAACTTTTTATTAATTTTTTTCCATTGCGTAATTTGTATACCGACTTATCACTTCGTTTGATAAAATATCGTAAATTCTCTTTTTTCAAACTGTCCGGATTTGGATAAATAGAAACATTAAAAAAAAATCTCTAGTAAAGCTTTCCCAATCACTTTCCGTTTCGTACCAGTTATAATACTTCATTTAATTTCAATATTTTCAGTTTATTTTACATATTGCATAATCCTATTTAGAATATTTGCAAATCAAGATTTCTCAATTACCTTTCGTTTGGTACCCATATTGTAACATTTCATTTATTTTATCAATATAATTGAGTTAAATTTTCAAACAGGTGGCAAACCTCCTGAAACATATTTTCGACTGTAAGTCTTCTTAAAACTATTCAGTTTGATACCCACATTGCAATATTTCGTTTATTTAATCAATTTAACTGCGTTACAATTTTAAAATAGGTTGCAACCCCCCTCAAAAATATTTCCAGCAGTCATGTTTTTTAGACCTCTTTAATTTGATTCCTATATTGTAATAAGTCATTTATTTTATCGATTAAATTAAGTTAAATTTTCAACAGGTAACAACCCTCCTCAAAAATATATTCGGCTGTAAGATTTCTTAAAACTCTAAAGATTAATACCCACATTGCAATATTTCACTTATTTTATCAATTTAACTGAGTTAAAATGTTCAAATAGGTTTCAACCCTCCTCAAATATATTTCCAGCAGTCATCGTTTTTAAACCTCTTTAATTTGATACCTATATTGTAATAAGTCATTTATTTTATCGACTAAATTTTCAAACAGGTAACAACCCTCATCAAAAATATTTTCGGCTATAAGCTTTCTTAAAACTCTAAAGTTTAATACCCACATTGCAATATTTCATTTATTTTATCAATTTGACTGAGTTAAAATTTTCAGATAGTTGGCAACCTTCCTCAAAAATATTTCCAGCAGTTATCTTTCTTAAACCTCTTTAATATAATATCTATATTGTAATATATCATTACGTTTATCAATTAAATTGCGCTCAATTTTTTAACAGGTGGCACCCCTCCTTTAAAATATTTTCGCCTGTAAGCCTTCTTAAAACTCTTTAGTTTGACACCCACATGGCAATATTTCATTTATTTCATCAGTGTAATTTAGTTAAACTTTGAAACAGGTGGCAACCCTCCTTTAAAATATTTTCGACTGTAAGCCTTCTTAAAAATATTTAGTTTGACACCCACATGGCAATATTTTATTTATTTTATCAATTTGACNATAATATCTATATTGTAATATATCATTACGTTTATCAATTAAATTGCGCACAATTTTTTAACAGGTGGCAACCCTCCTTTAAAATATTTTCGACTGTAAGCCTTCTTAAAAATATTTAGTTTGACACCCACATGGCAATATTTTATTTATTTTATCAATTTGACTAAGTTAAAATTTTCAAATAGGTGGCAACACTCCTCAAAAATATTTCTAGCAGTTATCCTTCTTAACCCTCTTTAATTTGATACCAATATTGTAATATTTCATTTATTTCATCAGTGTAATTTAGTTAAACTTTGAAACAGGTGGCAACCCTAATCATACATATTTTCGGCTGTAAGCCTTCTTAACACTCTTTAATTTGATACCCACATTGCAATATTTCATTTACTTAATCAACTTAACTGAGTTAAAATTCTCAAATAGGTGGCAACCCCCATCAAAAATACTTCCAGGAGCTATCTTTCTTAAACCTCTTTAATTTGATACCCATATTTCAATAATTTATTTGTTTCATCAATATATTTGGGTTTAAAAATTTTCAAATAGGTTGCAACTCTCCAATTTTTTGCGATATCATTGGTTCTGGTATTATACCGAACAACACAAAAAAAAAATTATTCAAATCGGTTTAGCCGTTCTCGAGTTTTAACGACCGTGACATACGAACACAACATTTTTATTAATATAGATAGAAGAAGAAGATAGAAGCGAGATGGTTTATAATAGCCCATTTCGAAAAACGATTCAACTGGCTGGTTCTCCGTCAGATGGTGTATTCATTTATTTCGCTGACAACACAATCCTCCAACTTCTCCAAAAATAGTGGATCCTGAAACCACTTTTCTTTAAAAATGTACCGTTCCATATCCATAGATGAATCCATGTTCATGTTGTCCTCAGTCTTGAAGTAAAGCTACTTCGTTTCCTTATTAAAATATATTTTGTCCTTGTTTGAAACCTCATAACATAGTAAATAGTCACTCATTGGTTTAAATTTTCTTTCTGAATAATTTTTACTTGATGACTTTTCTTTTTATATGTTTCTGTTTTGATAGAAAAGTGGATTGTAGGCAGTTGTGTACACATCAAATAGTTTTTTTTGCGGTTGTGTATCGTTGATAAAAGAACGCGTATGCACATGCATTTATTAGCGTGGGATATACCAAATCATATTTATGAATTCCTGTGGTTGTTAATTTAAAAATAGTAGTTTTATAATATCGCAACTCGTTGATTATGTCCATGAAAAGTTTAACATGCTCTTTTTTAATATAACAACTATATGTATTTAATAATTTCTCCAATTCCGCTGCTAACGTTTTTTTGAACAAATCTCAAATACGTTTAATTTTATAATTATAGAAAATGTATATGTGTTTTATCGTTTTACTTAGAATTTTTTTTTATTGAATGTATTAATCTCATATATAAAATTTTTTAAATCAATAATTTCCTTATTTTCTCTATTATAATAGCGATTATATAAATTTATTAATTTCACAACATTTTTATGTTTTCCTTCTGTGATATAGCAATTACATGTATCAGGTCCTGATTTAGCATTATTATTACTCCAATGACAGATCGTATAATGTTTTCCATATATAGATTTTATCCAAGACCCATTTTCCATCTGTTTAGTTAATATACATCCATTTTGTATAATTCTTCTATGATGGTCTAATATACGTTCAAAATTCCTGTCTAGAAATTCTTCAATTTCATAACTTTTCATATTGCCCTATTTAAATATTCGCTAAAAAATGAGAACTACTTCAATCAGCTTTAAATTTTAACTAAATTCTTTTATTTCATCATATCGCTATATATGTATAAGATATCGCTATATCGCTATATATATATATATATATATATATATATATATATATCTAAGAAAACGTATATAAACTGAACCCATTTATCAATATTATTAAGTGTGTAGAAAGAAGGGTCTAAGAGATTAAATAATGGTTGATAAAAAAATTGTTATAGAAGGGCAAGGATTCTATATTGCTAATAAATGTATAGCAAAGGAAATTAGCATTTCAGCACTGATTGATTCACATATTGAAAAAATTATTATTCGTCCACCTTTTAGTTATTCAAGATTAACATTGAAAGAAAGAATAACAATAGAGTGGTTATATAAATATCATCATGGATTGCATTGGAATGACGGTGTTTCAACTTAAAAAAAAATATTTAAATGAATTTGTTAAAAAAGAGGAAAATGTATATGTTAAAGGATTTGAGAAATCATAATGGATACAAGAGCTGATATGAGAAGAAATTCTCATATATAATTTGGATGATATAGGTTGTTCAAATATAAAAACTCTATATAAAGATAATTAATATGAATATAAATGTTTGTAACTATCATCCCAATTATATGTGCAGAAAAACATGTAATTTTATTTAAAAAATGTGTTATATTATACATGAATTTAGAAAATATATAAAACTCGATAAAAAAGTATTTATTATTTTGCTTCTTTTTACGTACATTCACAATGTGAATGCTCTTTTTCGCACAGGGCAACCGTCGCCATACGAATGTTAGTTAGGTGCTGGGTTCCCTGCCAGCCAAAAGTAGTGAAAATTCTGGTGAAACTGCGGGCTCGTAAGGAAAACATATAGCTGCACTCCTCTAATATTTCCCACGACAGCCGGCGCACGGTTGCATTTTCTTCGCAGCGAATTCAAAATAACCTTAGAAACTTTAAATAAAAAAAGTTGTTGATTATTATTTTGCAAAATTTATTTATCAAAATGCATTGTTTACCTAATATACAGTTAATAATCAATATTATGAATAAAAATTATAATTAACAAAAGTTAAGCGATTTTAACAATATTATAATCAAAAGAAAAGTAATCGATTTACCTTTCTTTTGATGTTTATTAACACTTGCAAATCATTTACAGTGGTTCACAAAAATTCAGTTTTATTACAACTTTGCAAAATTTGACGACTTTTTCACTCCTTACATGTAGATGTTTCCAAAGTTGTAAAATTTCTATAAAAAGGTTAAGCGATTATAACAATATTATAATCAAAAGAAAAGTAATCGATTTACCTTTCTTTTGATGTTTATTAACACTTGCAAATCATTTACAGTGGTTCACAAAAATTCAGTTTTATTACAACTTTGCAAAATTTGACGACTTTTTCACTCCTTACATGTAGATGTTTCCAAAGTTGTAAAATTTCTATAAAAAGGTTAAGCGATTATAACAATATTATAATCAAAAGAAAGGTGAATTTTTTCAGAGTATTCTGCATTGTAAAGAAATTTTAAAGAATTCGTTAAGATTTAATTCGATTTTTTGTCGAATTTTCTAAAATGAAATAAATTACACACACTTCCATTCTTTTACGAAATTTCGGAAGAAAATCTGTGAAGCAACGAAAATAATGCTGCTATGTGAATAATATCTTTCAGAATTTTTCCAGAATTTTCTTTATTTTTCGTACAGAAATTTCTTTACGAGTTCATGTCAACCACTTCATATAATTTTCTTTGAAAATTCGTAAAAAAATCGTTACAGAAATCAGATACTCCTAACGATTTCCTTAAGATTTCAAGAACTTTGGTTTGCAGGGGCCACTGTTACAGCAACGTTATCGAAATTGAAATTTATTGAAAACAAACAAAATTTCAAAATCATTCGTTAAACAGTTAAGTAAAGGTTTTTGTTTACTTAACTTTAATGTTCATTAAATGCCGTTAACGAATCATTAACTGACTCTGAGAGGGAATTTTTTCAAATCGTTACTGAGGGACACCTTAAGTAATCATTAAACGACTCTGAGTGCGGCTGTAAGACATAAAAAAGAAAAATGGTATACGAAATGCATAATACAATTTAAAAATATATTGTTAAAATAAGAATAAAAATGATAAACAGATATGAAGCAGATGATAGCCGATTGTTAGCAATTTCATAGCTGATACAAAGCAGATCATTACCAGATAAGGTTAGATCAATACCAGATCACAAGCAGAACAAGATCAGATCAAAAACAAATCAGTATGAGATATAAAAAAAGGTAACAATTGTAAAAAAAATAAATAATAAACTTTTAAAACTACAATAAAGTTAAATACGTATATAGAAATATTAAACTCAATGCCAGAAACAGATTGGATATATATGTCGGAGGTACATTAAAAATTCAAAATATGTGTCATCGGAGAAAATCCTTATAAAATAGGAAAATTCAGCAAGCTAGTAATTTTGTAAAAATTTTGTGCAAATTCAATTGTATCTGTGTATGCATATGTAAACAAAAAATAATATCTATCTTTAAACTGTGCATCACATTTTGTTTTTGATAAAACATATCTATGCTCTAATCGAAATAAGAAATATAAAGTAGACATTTAAAAAAAAGTGAAGAAATTGTTTTCAGTTTTAAATACTTATTTACCAACATTTTCGATGGTTGGGTTTATGGTAAATCAAGTAAATATAGTACATACATATGTATGTGTATCGTTATCTAAAGGTGAAAAGGTGACAAGTCTTTTTTTTTTTAATTTTTCAAGAGAGACGAAAAACAGATGTAGTTCCGCATTATTTGTCATTCCGCATCAAAAAGTAAATTTAAAAAGAAGTGGACTTGGCACCTTTTTACATTTAGGTAGCGATATATTACAATGCAATTCCAAAACATAACCACTATAAATGATGTCGGTTGGTGAAAACCATGAACTAAATTTTATGCATTTTTACGAAAAATTGTGTAAATAATGTTCATTTGAAATAAAATAACTTACCAATGTTTACATATGTATGTATGTATATATATTTATCTACATACATATGTATATACCCAGTGGGAAAATGTAATGTATTGTGATCCAAAAAATAATCAGTAAAACAGCCATTTTTACATTCGAAAATGCATTATTTTTCCCACAGCGATGTCCTAGGAAAAGTGTGGCATTCAATTTTGCATTACCAGTAATGCAGGAATGAATGCGATTTAATATGAATTTTTGGCGACTTTTTGGATACATAAGAATTCTGATTACATACTTTACAGTAATAGAATCTAGAACTCATAAGAAATACCCCAGCCAGCAAAATATCCGGAAACGTATCCGAAAACGGAAATAATTTCGTATAAAAACCTGATGTTTCATCCGTTTTCCGATTCCGTTTTCGGACGTTTTTCAGATCAATTCTCCCACTAAAGTATTCATCCGAAACGTATGTGCAGAAAACTATCGAAAATGGTTGTAAAACGGATGAGCTTTCGGCTGGTTCCCTCAAATTTGTCTAATACAATTTTTCGTTGAAAACGATTTCATTATGAACTTCACAGAAACTTTTTCATAGTATCAGGAAACCAAACAAAAAACAAATTTAAGATTCAGCAATTATTTCAATTTGAATAACTAATTTTAATGTGTTGCTTCTGACAGAATTCGAACCTGGGTCCTCCTGAAAGCTAACAAATAGTAGCACACTTCTCTGCACACTCAGCTACTGGCGCATATGTATACATGTTTTCAAATGCTCAGTTTGAACAAACATTTTAAAATTATTGTTTTGAAATAAGATGATGAGATTTTTCAGATACGAAAAATGAACAAATATGAAAATCGTTTTCTGAACATTTCCGGAAACGAAAAATGTACGAAAACTGCACTTTCGGCAAAAAGTACGTTTCTCCGCTGACTGGGACATTACATTATTTATCACGCATGTAATGCATTACCACTTTTCCCACTGGGTAGTTTAATATTTTTAAAAGAAACTAGCAGACCCGGCGAACTTCGCCCCGCACAAAATAATTTTTTTTTATTGAAACTTTTGGTCGAATATTTTCACGTTTACGATTTCCATTGGCACGTACATCGGCTAAGATTATGGTTTGATGGTCGTTTTCTGCCTTAAATAACCCAACGAAGGCGTTATGTTCGTGATGAAGTTCTTGAAATTCTGTAATTGTGAAACATTTCATAAAACCGTTAATCTCACAACGAAATAAATTTGAAGAACATTTCCTCTTC
>NW_016157161.1:564628-584451 GCF_001687245.7 Rhagoletis zephyria | reverse complement strand
CTGGACATCGGTCACTAGGTCGCCATTGTTGTTCTTACAGGAGTTCGCCCCGGTCTTGAAACCTTCCGTAAGTCGCCTAACCCTCTGGTAGAATTTTCGGGCGTTCTTCCTGTCGGCCAGCATCTCAAGCTCTTCGCACTCACGTATTTCGGCCTCTCTCTTCTTATTGCGGCAAATACGTCTCGCTTCCTTCTTCAGTTCCCTATAACGGTCCCACATGGCTCGCGTTGCGCCCGATCGCAGCGTGGCCCTGTAGGCGGCATCTTTTTTTTGCCTTACCGTTACCAATACATATTTTGAATATTAGCCAATGTTGATCATAAATAACATTTTTAACTCTAATGCCAACTGGCGGGTGAATTTGTGAAACTACACTATCCAGAGAGTTACTCAAAAACACACAAAAAACTTCGTTTAAATCCGTCCGAGCATTTAGGAGGATTTCACTCACAAACACACCTACAGATGAATAATATATACGTTTGTACGGTCTTTTCAGATAGCCCGTTTTTCTCCGTGAGTATAAGATTGACATATGAATCTCCACACCAAGTTCCAGTACTCTACCATGAACATTTCCAGAGATATTCGGTATGAAAAATTCGGTTTTTATGGGAGGTTCTACGCCCCTCGATATATCGAAATTTTTTTTAGCCTATGATAATCCTTGGTATGTCTGAATCAGGTGTCGGATATTTCAAAAAAATCGGTTCGGCCGTTCTCGAGCTTTGCGAGCACAAAAAGCGGTTTTCAAAATATATATTGGTATAGATTGGTATGAGTCGAAATGATTTTGAACATGTATCACAATATTTATGAGTGTCACACGAAACAGGTTTAAAAAGGTTGCCAACTGTTCAAAAGGTTAAATTCAAAGTATTAATAATTTAAATGAATTATTACAATATGTGTATCAAAACTACATGTATAGGGGTTTCCATATGTTTAAAATCTCAAATTGAGTTCAGGGGATAAGTTAATTGAAAAAGTATGACAAATGATAAGTTTAAGAAAGTTTTAGTTTGAAAATATTTTGAAGGTGTTTAAACACCACTGTATTTTAACGCCTTAGAATATTTACAAATTATTGTCATTTCCCCAATTGTTACCAATTTCATAAACAAAGTAAGAAAAGTTTTCGCGCACTTAGCGGTAAAGTGTGAGCATGTAACTTGAAATATCACTATCACAGAGGATCACCGAAGTAAAGAAAGTTCTCGCGCACGTACCGGTAACCGTCACTCACGAAGGTAGAAGGATGCACTCTTTGTCATAAGAGAAATCGATCGACATAAAGGATCGAATTGATAACATCGGTGTTTTTTGCAAACTTCGCGTCGTCCTAACGGGAAGAAATTATTAAATTCGAGAAATAGATATAACAATGTTTTAAATAATGCAAAATAAATTTTAAAACATCGATGTTTTATTGTCCAACATCGATGATCATCGAAAATCAATGATAATCGACCATCCCTATTTCTAAGGATAAACAAAGTTGTTGTTTTTATTAAATTCCTAGCATTTTTGTTATATTTACTTACCTTCTAAAGCTTCCCTGGACTTCCGCAAATAATTCAAGACCAAAATTAGCCAAATCGGTCCAGCCGTTCTCAAGTTTTAGCGAGACTAACGAGCAGCAATTCATTTTTATATATATAGATGATTAAATACACATGCATATATGTATATTTACATATGGATTTAAATTTAAGTCTTATTGCACTTTTTAATAAGAAACTAATAATTTTTATATAAGGGGTATTCGATCGTCATGGGTGGGACATTTGTACAGCAAAAATAGTTTTTCTTTTTTAAATTTAAGTATAAAGTACTAAGCAATTCTACATTTTGATAAAGCTACACCTAGATCACTAATATACGAGTTATTACCAAATACGAAAAATATTCCAACTTGATTTTATATGGGAAAATTCTGAGCTGTTTCTACTGCCACGGGTAGGACAAAGAAAAGACACTGCTTTTTGGAGAACATATACTTTACGGAAAATTTGTGAATTTACTTAACATTTCAATCTGAATTAGATGTTTTACTACATATGCAGAAAAGAACCAGCAATCCTAACAAAGCACAAACCATAACAAGAATTAGTTGTTTATTATTAAAAAACTCAAAATTCTCCTGTCCCGGGTGGGACAACTTTTGTCCCGGGTGGGACACGTACGATTTTCTTCATGAAATGGAGCTTCTAGTGAGATCCATATCAAAGGGCTTAGATATGATAAATGTTAGAGGCCAAATACAAGATCAATTGACCCACTTTTATCACAGTAGAGTCATTGTAAGACGTACGATATACTGCTGCCCTCAGGATCTATGTATATTAGGGGCAATAGTTATACCAAACAAAAGCTAGAAGTCGCCAGATTTATGTATTAAAATTGAGAACGAAAATTTTCAATTCAATTTCCAAAATCCATGTTTTGGTTTTTGATACGAACATTTTCAAATCGTTTTTAAAAACGATTGTTTGATAATTAAATACACGCATGTTGAAATTAAATCCTAAAATGATTTTTCTTCATTTTAAAAATATGCGTTTTCAAATATGATATTCAAATTTTATTTTTAATAAATCACAACAAGTCGTTTGGTACACACATTGTCAAAAATATATTGATATACATATACTTATAAATAAGTTACAACATTTAATGAATGAAATACAGATGTTTTACATATTACTATATACATACATACAGATGTTCCTGCCTTACATCCAAGCTGGGCCTGCTAATTTTGTTTCACGCTGGTCAAATCCTGTAATTTAAATTAAAAAAGTTTTAAATTATTATTTAATAACCCATAAGAATTTTTTTTTGTATGTTACTCTTACCAAAGCTTTTTTCGGTCAAAGAAGTCCACCAATGTCCCTTATATGTACTTAGGGGTTAGAATGGCAGTGTTGTTTGTATATACTTCATCGCCTTTTCAGAAGATTGAAGTAACTTATTTATCTGAACACAATTTTTCCGACAAATGATGCAAACATAGGAAAGTTTTTCATTATAGCTAGGTAGCTTTTTAAATTCTAATGGAAAACATTTTAGTTTTAAATATTTTTCATGCCTAATTGACTGAAAATAAATTAACGTTTTTATTTTAAAAATGTCTAGTTTTATTTTGCTTGTTGAAAATGGTGTCGCACTACAATTTGTTGGGGCAATATTATAAAATGTTTCATTTTAGTTTTTAAAGTACGCATTTTTGACGCTATTTCTTTAATGTCGTTTGTTCTCCCCAGTAAAAAAAGTGAATATATTATAACGATCGTTTTTGTTTTGCGAAAGTTTCGTTTTAAAGTCGTAAGTACAAATACTGTATTTTTTATTTTGTATGATGTAAAATTATATCAAAAAATTTTATTTTACAATTTCTTTTAAAAACTTGCATTTTACCTTATAATTGGACGCAAAGTTTCACTTACTCAAGGAATACCCCATAACAAACTAAATATTTTACTTAAATAGAAAATTTAGAGTTGTACGTACGTACTTATGACGGGGTTTGGTTTTGCTTTGTTGGTTTACATCTACATGTGAGTTTTAACACATTGATTTTTTAGCTAGATCTTACCACTCAATCATCTTGTTAAAGTCATTAACGTTCTTTCCAGCCAGAAACCAAATGCAAAAAATCTCCCTTAATAAGCTCTTTATTATTCTTTTCTTTTTCGTCGTCAACAAGAAGTTGTGAAAACCTTTCTTTCTTAATCACGCTAGTGTTTTCTTCTTCGCAGTTGGTAGCTTGTATTAAAAAAAAAAAAACATTCACTCATACCTTGTATGGAGAAAAACAGAAACATATAAAAAGTAAAAATTATTCAGAAAGAAAATTTAAACCAATGAGTGACTATTTATTATGTTATGAGCAGGGAACGGATTTGTAGGACCTAAAAACCTATAAAAAAAGGCAAAATAAAGTAACGAAATAGGCTGGAAAAAGCAAAATAAAATAGCGAAAAAGGCAGGAAAAGGCACTAGGTATTGCAAGAAAGTCAAAAAAAGGCAAAACAAAATAGCGAAAAAGGCAGGAAAAGGCAAAAAAGGTATTGCAAAAAAAGCAAAATAAGGCACTAAAACAAGACAGAAAATACGAAGAACAATCAAAAAATATATTTATTTTAGAAATGCTTATATTACAAGTAAAAAGAGAAAAACTATGAACTAGTTTCATTATATGAAAAATTTGTACTTTGAATCTTTGACTATTTTATCCTTTCGAGTTTCTAACTCATAAAACTTTAATCTGTATAGTTGTAGTAACATTGAACCACAAGATGCATTTTGAAGTTTTCATTCGATTTTCGCGAAGAAAAGCTTTGAATGTACTAAATGTGCGCTCGACGTAAGTTGATACAAGTGGAGCCCAATTTAAATATGGAACGTTTGAAATGTTCATATTATCAGAAATAAGGGCATTTTCCTCGCCCTTTACAATTTTATCCACACCACTTATTGTCTCCAAGCCTACGGAAAACGGCTTTGAATTTTTCCAACACCAATTTG
The DNA here is from genome assembly GCF_001687245.7 of Rhagoletis zephyria. Classification (NCBI taxonomy): domain Eukaryota; kingdom Metazoa; phylum Arthropoda; class Insecta; order Diptera; family Tephritidae; genus Rhagoletis; species Rhagoletis zephyria. The sequence goes on along the minus strand of NW_016157161.1, from coordinate 579,921 downwards.
GCAAGAGGTCCCTGCGCTTCTATAAGCTGCATGGGCATGCGTATATTTTTTAGTCTTAAAAAAAATGTAAATGCTATAATCACTTTTTTAAAGGTAGAAAAGGCAAATATCTTAAAAAGGCAAAAAAAAGGCAACTTCAAATGTGTATATATGGAATCAGGGAAAGCTAAATCGTGGACATTCTTAATCGAATATACTCTATCTCTTTAGCAGAAAAAAAGGCAATTTCCATAAAATCCGTTCCCTGGTTATGAGGTTTTAAACATGGACAAAATATATTTTAATAAGGAAACGAAGAAGCTTTACTTCAAGACTGAGGACAACATGAACATGGATTCATCTATGGATATGGAACGGTACATTTTTAAAGAAAAGTGGTTTCAGGATCCACTGTTTTTGGAGAAGTTGGAGGATTGTGTTGTCAGTGAAATAAATGAATGCATGGAACACCATCTTACGGAGAACCAGCCAGTTGGATCGTTCTTCGAAATGGGCTATTATAAACCATTTAGTTATATTTTAAAAAACTATGACCCGTATTGTAGTTCAGTAATCTTTATGGCTATGTATAAACAAGAAACATATGCAATTATAGAAACAAGTGATAATAATGTAAATTTCTTTATAAAATTTTATTAATTTAAATAAAGGTAAAAAACAATTATATTTAGTAAAAAATTGTACTATAATACTAAATTGTAACCCTATTTCTTTAAATAAAAACGAATTTTATTTTTCCACACATTTTATTTCCTCAAATTTCTATTTTTATCACACTACAAACATACAAACAAACATACAAACAAACATACAAACAACGATATCATTTATAATATTTAAAATGTGCTTTCTCTTATCAGCACTTCCAAACCAAAAAAGAAATATTTAATGACTGCGTTTCTTTTTACATTCCGGATAATCACATTTCACAGCCGGAGTAAACAGAATGCGTTTGAAATATACGTTAATATATCACCAGGAGCGTTCTAAAGAATAAGTAAACCAAAAAGTTTATTCCAAACGTTCAGAATGAATAAAGAAATGCAGCCAATGTGTCAACGACTTGCCTTCAATCCTCCACATTCCATTAATTTAATTTCTGACTAGCGAACCCGCATGGCGTTTAGACGCCAAAATTGAGCTTAAGATTTTAAACAGATGGCAACACTATTCACAAACCTTAATAAATATTAAAAATGTTTTAACTAAATTCGTCCATTCCTTTTTGAACGAAGAGAGGTCTCACATGGCGTCGGTTTTTCATTTCCTCAAAATTCAAACCTCCGCGCACCGCTAAAAAAGGTCCTAACTTCAAAAAATAAAACCTTAATGCACATTTAGAATGACGGTGCTGATCTGATAACCTTCACATTAAAGATCTGATCACCATAACAAAAAAAATATTTATTTATAAAAATTAACACAAACTAATTTTTTCCGTATATTATGGGTTTATTCGAAATAACATATATTCCCATTAGTTATGGAACCCGATTTCATCATGCGACTGTCTGCGCAGTATCGCATCCTGTTAACCGAGTTCTCCAAGATCTGGTTGATGGCTTCTGGCTCTATCGTAAGAAATTCCCGACATACGCCTTAAAGGCCTGAATCGTTAATAGATTGTTCGCATTATATCGGTCCTTCACGGCATGGCAAGGGCGTGAAATCGGGGGCCAATTGACTTCATCGAGACAGCTGATAACACAATTACTGAACTTTATCGCTCAAAATAAAAACCGAATAGAGAACAACCCTAACAAAAAATTTTTTCAAACTAAAGTTTTATTAAAACTCTTTCTTTTGCCACTCATATATTAATATTTCATTAAAATTGTGTACAAGCTAAATAAATTAGGCTTTTCAAACAGGTGGCAAACTTCTGCGAAGCATTTTCAAACTGAAATCTTTTAAAGCTCTTTCGTCTGATACTTTGATACGTAATTCAATTACCTGAAGAATTAAATTGAATTGAATTTTTTATCACCTGGCACCTCTCCTAAACAGTTCAGATATAAATCCTTCTCATAATGGGTTTGATTAAGTCACCCCTTTTAGCAATTTATTTAACTTAATAATTCATTTAATTTTAAAATTTTCAACAGCTGGCAACTCTCTTCAAACCATCACCTAAGTTTTGATGTTTAAACTGAAGATTTCTTAGCACTCTTTCGTTTAACACCCATATTTTAATACTGCATATAACTAAATTCGGCTTTTAAAGCAGGTGTCAACCCTTTTCAAAAAATTTTCAAATTACTACCTTTTTAAGCTCCTTTAGTCTGGACTCCTGTGGGGAACATTTTGTAAATTACCTATGTAATTTCCCTGTTTAAAATTTTTTATTTTTTTTAAATAGGGGCAACATTCTCACAGTTAAGTTAAGAAGAAAGCTTTTAATAACCATTTTGACTGATACCTATGGCAACTCTTTTCAAAAAGTAAAACCTCATTGCACATCTGCAACCAAGCCTTTTAATTTGACACCTCAATTTGAAAATCGAGCAAAGGATGGGGATGTGATGGTATTGATTTCTAAATAATCTCAACTTGATTTTTTAAAAGGTGGCCATTCTTTCCGAAAGGGTAAAAGCCTACTGCACATCTACATATCAAGCCCTTTAATTTGATACTTTATTTTTGAAAATCAAACGAATGGTTCAGATCTGATGACCTGGACAAAAAGTCCTTTCGCGTATTATATATATAGATATAGTTAAATTCGACTTTTTAAACAGGTAGCAGCCCTTTTGAAAAGTAGTTTCGCTCTAAGATATTCTTAAATATTCTTCGTCTAACATTGCGATACATATTTTAATCTACTGATGAATTAAGTTAAATTATATTAATTAAACATGTGGCAACTCCGCTAAATATAGTTCAGAAATAAAGATTTTTCAACCCCCCTTCGACTGACACCCATATCTTAGAAATTCATTTAACTCATTTAATAATTTGAATTAAATTTTTAACCAGGTGGAAATCCTCTTCCAACACTTAAAAAATATTTTGTGTGTTTAAACTAAAGTCTTCTTAATATTCTTTCATTTCACATCATTATTTTGACATTTCATATAACATCTGGATAAGTTCATTAAATGCGACATTGCAAGGAGGTGGCAACCCTCTTCAAAATATTTTCAAACGGCCACCTTCTGAAGCCCCTTTCATTATGCCCCCATACGTTGAAACATATTTCTCGTAATTAATTTTCTTAACTCAAATTGAATTTAATTTTTTAAACGGTGGCAACCCTCCTAAAGTTAAGTTAAGAAACAAATATTATCAAAACCCTTTCCACTGATACCCATTTTGTAATAATTGATTTTTTTTAGATAATTTGAATGAAATTTTATTAAAAGGTGGCAACCCTTTTCGAAAAAGTAAAACCTTATTGCATATCTGCAGTCTAAGAGTTTTAATTGTACACCTTATTTTGGAAAATCAAACGAACGGTGCTGTTATGATGGCGTTTCTTATTATACAGTTTATATTCAATTGTTCTACAGCTGGCAACTCCTTTCGAAAAAATAAAACCAGTTTGCACATCTGCAGGCCAAGCGCTTTAATTTGACACCCCATTTTTGAAAATCGAACGAACGGTGCAGATCTTTTATGCTGCACAAAAAATGCCTTCGCGCCCTTTGATTTGACACCTCACTTTTGAAAATCGAACGAACGGTGTGGATCTGATGGCATTGGTTATTAAATAGTTTGAATGAAATTTTTTATCAGGTGGCAACTCTTTTCGAAAAAGTAAAACCTTATTGCACATCTACAGACCAAGCGCTTTAATTTGACATCTCATTTTTGAAAATCGGGCGAACGGTACAGATCTTTCAAGCTGCACAAAAAATCCCTTCCTAAGACTTAATTGTCATCGGCGATATTAATGCTGACCTTGTATAACGCTTGACAGAAGAATTTACAATTAAAGTGTTAATTCAGAATTAACATCAGTGATGTCAGGTAAGTTCCAGATGGGTTCTAAAATCACAAACTAGCTTTTGTGAAAATTGCAGATAGAGGGTATTGAATAAATATAAGTACATATATTTAATCAAATAAAAGAAATTTTTTTTGTTTATTTGATTTGTTTATACTAAACACTTCTCACACCCGCTAGATGGCGTGGTAGCTCTACCAGGGGAGGGAGGTAGAGCTTCCGCGCCATAGAGCTCTACCTCACCGCCATCAACACCCACCCCCCTTCCCCACGTCCATGTGTGTGAGTGTGTGTGTGTAGTTTTACATGTCGCGAATCCTCTTTCTGTGTAAGTGTTTTTACATGACGCCAAGCCTGTCTGTGCGTGCGTCTGTATGTTTTTTGATGACGCGAAGGCTATGTGTGTGTGTGTGTGAGTGTTTTTAGATGACGCGAAGGCTGTGTGGTTGGGCGTGTCCCCGCTAGATGGCGCAGCTATCCCCCCACGTCCGAAGGAACACAAACCCCCTACTCTGGCTGCTCATGCGGAGCAGTTCTCTTGCGCTCACCAACACAGCCCTGAGTTTTACTTTTGCCGACCCCTGGTCTAGACACACAATAGGGGTCTTCATGTAAAGTGATAAAGGGATAAATTGCTTAAATTTATCTGTTTATCCCCATTCTTTCACGAACACAACTTGGTAAATAATTGCATAAAATTGTTTATTATTTAACTCATATGACTAGTTACGTTTCATTCTTACCTCATCCACTTGCTTTTTATGTTTTCGTAGCAAACGAATTCGAATTTTGCTGTTATTTATACATCTATTCACCAAAATCGTTTGATAAAGTGATAAACTTTGGTTAAATAGATTTCCATACAAAGCTTGAGAGATCATTTATCAAAATGATTAATTTATCATTTTTAATATTTCTTATTGAGCTTTGTACCACGATTATTTTATTATTAAAAATGGAAAAAGCAACAAAGCCTTAGCGGTAGAAGTTATAGCAGCTATTTCGGAGATCATCACATTTCCTCATCATCGTGAACAGAGGAAAATATTAGTGGTATTCATCTAAACCGATAACTTTATCAAGCAGATAATCTTATAAGTTTACGCACTCTGTTACATGAACGACCCACACTCTCTTTTCGTTTACACTTGCGACAATAGTCGTGTTTTCTTTGGTTATAGAGAACAGTATCACTAACTTTATACTACTAGCACGAGGATAAAGAGGTTATAGAAACTATCTCACTAAATGGGAAAAATTATATTTACGGGATAATATCTACTTAAATAAATATACATATAACACAAAGGCTATTTACTTGAAACAAGTTAAAAGAAACAATGGCAGAATGTCTGTTTGTGTATGAATTCATTTGTCACGGCTACCAAACTTTACAGCCAAATTATCAGTGAAACAAAACAAACAGAACGGATGATAATTGAACCAGATCTCGTTGTTGTTGAATTTGCGTGCAAAATTTTTACGCGGATCCCGATTATTGCCCAATAAAACAAAGCTAGAGTTGCGACAGAGTTGCATTGGCTTCAGTTTACCAAGTTTATTCAGTGAAATCGCTGGAGAAATTTTTCAGAAATGTGTAAACGACTTTCCATACAAATTTTAACAGTTCATTTGTAAGTCTTACATAATTATAAGTTTATACGGTTTACAATGCATTTATAAGGTTTGATGAATAGCCTTAATATTGCAAGTTGATCAAAGCGTTGTAATAAAATGCTGCTTTTGCCTCTGTACACATACATACCCATACATAAATCTTACATCGCAATTTGCCAACCGACGTCATAACGACAATCGTAAAGGGACAATTTAGATATCAAATTAAGATGCTCGATATGAAACTTTGCACAAATATTTCAGATTTAAGAATCATTCGATATATGTACATTAGACTGCATCACTCCCCATACAAAAAAAAATCGGTACTATTTTTCCATTGGAATTATAAAATCTATTATAGTTTAAAAAGTCCACCAAAATATTTCGAAAAAATATTAAGATTTATGTGAGCTGGACCAATTTCAAAATACCTCCAAAAATGGCGTTTTTTATGAATAAAAATAGTTTCTTAAATTTTTTTTTTGAAAAAATCCCCTCAAATGACAAAACGGCTTAAGCTTAAAAAATTTGCACAAAAATATTTAAAAAAAAATTATAAAAAAATCTGAACGGAATCGTAGTGAGATTTTTGATGCTGTTTTTTAACTTTTTTCAAAGATTGGTATAAGGAAAACTTGAATAACTGAGCCTAAACTCTTCTGATTTAGACTTAAGAGGTGTCGGTGGAAAGGTATTTTCTCACCCTTTTTATTTCTTTGCTAATAAACTCATTCAAAGGATGAAAGAGAAAGGTAGGATGAACGAACATCATTCAAAGTTGAATAAGGATGTGTGAAATAAAAAAGAGTGTGAAAATACCTTTTTATCGAGATCCCATAAGTCTAAATCAGAATAGTTTTGGCCTAGTTATTCAAGTTTTTCTTAAATCAATCTTTGAAAAAAGTAAAAAAAAACAGCATTAAAAATCTCATTCTTACGATTCCGTTGAAAAGATTTTAAAATATTTTTATGCAGCTTTTTTAACCTTAATCTGTTTTGTTATCTGAGGGGACTTTTTTCAAAAAGTTCTTTACGAAACTATTTTTATTCATAAAACACTCCATTTCTGGAGGTATTTTCAAATCGGTCGAGCTCCCTTAAATCTTAATATTTTTCCCAAATATTTTGGCGAACGTCTTAAAATATAATAAATTTTGTAATCTCGCCGGAAAAACCGCTACTTTTTTTGGTGATGCAGTCTAATGTACATACATACATATTTGCACAGAAAAAATTTTAAAATTTTGCATTGAGCAAGTTTAAAATGTAAAACTGAACTTCACACACGCATTCTCAATTTCGATTTCCAACAACAATAATTTTGAACAATTTCATTTCTTTATTTTTAAATTTGTGTAATTTTAAAATGCGGCAAAATTAAAAAAAAAAATCTTGGCGTACGAACTGAGGAATCGGTAAAGTATTTTACTCGCTCGATAAATATGCGTTTCAGAGAATCTGATTATTTTGTGGGTTAGAGAAGAGCGAGTACTCTCGCCTGACTCAAAAATTAAGATTACACAAGAGATTATTTTGCGACTCGATTAGGTATTTGAACCTCAGCCTGTTGTAATTAATCAAAACCACTTGAAGGATCGATCAATTTCGTGTCCAAAAAATAAGCACTGTACGGTAGTTAATAAAGAAATAGTTAATGGCGTCGATATCTACTGCCGTTTCTGAATATGCACAGGAGCAAGTGGAGTAGGCGAGTTGCACCTCATGACTTGATACTAAAAGTTAGAGCAGTTTTGATGTTAATCGCCGACCTAAATTATTTAGTATTTATGTATATATGAAGGCATGAGCGTAGCCAGGTAGGGGCGGGGGGCCGCACCCTTCCCCCCCCTAACTCCCAAATTTTTGCCTAGATATTCACCACGAAATGCTTGCTCGATAATTTCGGCCCCCCGATAACTTTCAAGGTTTTTCCTATACAAATTATACATTCAACGCTAACAAAATAATTAGTAAATTGATTTAAAAAGTGCATATGTGGATCATCCGGTTCTGTATTAAGTTATTCTCTCTAACTTCAAAGCACTTCCATTTAAAAAGGGTAAAAACCTGCCTGCAGTCGACAATGACCCAAAATGGATTGAACGGAAACTATAAATAAATTGATAGTTCAATTGTTTATTACTTTGTTTTTAGGTTTATGTATTCTAAGCGTACATCGAAAGTTTTGTATCACAGATCCAATCTGAGATTATTGATAAAACTATAGGCCTGCTGGGTGAACAGCCAAGACGTTTACTTCTTAAGTAATTACAGCAGATGGCAGAAAACATATAGCGCACATATATATTCCTATAATAAAAATAGCATATTAGAGGCTGCTAATATATCTGTTTTAAATTATAGTTAAACCATTAGTTAATCTTTACTACAGAAAAGTTATACAGAATTTTCCGTAGCTAAGTTTAACTAATGATTTAACTATATTTTAAAATAGATAAGTTAACGGCCCTTAATGAATTTTTTATTTATTATACGGTGTGACAAAACAAAATAAAGTAATATATTTAGCATAAATGAATATACCAGCATAAAAAATCTGCATACTCAAAATGTTCAATATGTCCTCATATTTATACATACCTATGTATATATACGTCGGCCGCCGTGGTGTAGTGGTAAGCAGTGCGCGCTTCCACTCCGCAACGCCTGGGTTCAAGACCCGGTCAAAGCAACATCGCAAAAAATATTGAAAAAAAGTTTTTTCTTAACAGCGGTCCTCCCTCGGCAGGCAATAGCAAACCTCAGAGTGTATTGCTGCCATGAAAAACAGCTTCTCATAAAAATACAATCGCCGTTCGGAGTCGGCGTAAAACTGTGGGTCCCTCCGCTTTGTGTGACAACATCAAGGCGCACGCCACAACTCTGAGGAGAAGCTCGGCCAAACAATAACATATGTGTAAGCGCCAGTCTATTATTATTATTATGTATATAATTTAAGAGAAGATATTTCGCTGCAAAGCAATGATTATAAATTGTTAGATTACCTTACAAAATTGCGGATGAATATTACAGAGTATACGGAAAAAAGCACTTTTTTACATTTTTTATTTTGAATAACGTCTGGTCCGGCTATTTGGTTTATTATACAGGCACGTAGAGCTATGGATTTAAAAAATACATCGGGGTTTAGCTGAGATATTCGCTTTTGACCACTATGTTTTGTACATTTCCCAGTACTGCAAAGCTTTTGACTGCCATCCACCTGAGAGTGGCCTGAAGTGATTCGTATTCTTACGGTTCAAAGCGCAGCTAACTACGTCCGCATTTTTACAGTATCGGTCATATCTATAGCACGCCATTTCAAAGTGATATTGTGTGCCACTTATGTTAATTTATTTATTTTTAAGAATTTTCAATTAAAATATAGTTCATTCTCAGACAAAACCCATACAAACCCAAGTTCAATAATTTGTAGAAAACTACAAGAAAGTGCAACAAATTTGCACCTAAATTTCAAACTTTTTTCTCGGAAGTGTTAGAATTTTTTTGAGTACACAGTTTTTTAGCTCCTTCAATTCTAGTCTGATAATGTGCAAGTTTCAAGTGGCTTAAAGTTACCGTTGATTTTTTAGAATTTTTTTCGCCAAAGGTGTTGCGGATTTCCTCCATATACGAATAAATTGAGTTTATTCATTATATGGAAGCCAATGCGACAAAAAAAATTTTAAAAAATCAACGGTAATTCGTAGCCACTTGAAATTTGCACATTATCAGACCAAAATTGAAGGGGCTAAAAAACTGTGTACTCGAAAAAATTCTAAAACTCCTCGGTTCAGCAAAAAGAGGGCCCCGAAAATGCAAGGAAAGTTCAAAGTCGAAAAGCTACAATCAAAACAGACGGCCAATGGATTCGCCGCTAGACCCTCACACCTGCTATGAGAGAGCACTCTTCAACAAACCGACTTGCGCGAGCAGTGGAACCACATTCCCCGCTCATTACTGATACGATGAGGAGTGTGAGAAAAATGCTGGCCGACAGAAAAAACACCCGAAATTTTTATCAGAGAATTGAGCGACTTACGGAAGGTGTCAAGACTCCTGTGGGAACAACCATGGCGACCTAGTGACCGATGTCCAGAATGTACTCAGATTATGGCGGGAATACTTTTCGACCCTTTTGAATGGCAGAAGCACTGACAGAAGTGGAGAAGACGAACCCGAGTCCCCAGTCGATGACGATGGAGTCGATATCCCAGCGCCTGACTATGACGAAAAGTAACAAAGCTGCTTGAGCTGATGGCCTGTCAGCTGAGCTATTCAATTACGATGGCAAGGAGGTAATAAGGTGCATGCCCGACGACTGGAATTCAAGTGCGCTCTGCCCAATCCACAAGAAAGGTGACCCCGCCATGCGTGCCAACTACCCCGGGATCAGCCTTCTAAGCATAGGTTGTAAGGTCTTATCGAATTTATTGTGCTAAGACTGAATACCACCGTCAATGCAGTGATTACGCCTTATCAGTGTGGCTTTAGACCTGCCAAATCCACCATAGACCAAGTATTCACAATACGCCAAATATTGGAAAGACCCTCAAGAAAAGGATCGGCACTCACCACCTATTTGTCGACTTTAAAGCCGCTTTCGACAGCACTAAAAGGAGTTTCCTATATGCCGCTATGCATGAATTTGGCATCGCCTCAAAACTCATACGGCTGTAAAAAATTACATTAAGCAATACCACCAGCTCTGCCAGAATTGGGAAAGACCTCTCCGAGCCGTTCGCCACCAGACGGGGTGTCAGACAGGGCGAGTCTCTTTCGTCTGACTTCTTTAATCTGATGTTGGAGAAGATAATAAGAGCTGCAGAACTAAACCGCTCAGGAACAATTTACTACAAGAGCGTACAAATGCTGGCTTATGCCGATGACACATTCGTTCTGGCTACGCCCATGTATGAAGGGTTAGGTAATGGTCTCGCCTAATAGTTAAAGAACTACAATATAATGGTTTGGATGCCGCAATACCAATATGTATATATAAAGGGTTAGTTAATGAACTTAAAACATGTGATAGTCAAGGGGAACGAATTTACTACCCCATACAAATTAATAGTCCAGCAAATCAACACTTCCGTTTGTATTTAAACGTCGCCAATTCAAAACTATTGTAGCGTCCGCAATAAAAATAATAGTTTGTATTCGTATTGAGCAGAGGATGATTTTGGCAAAATACCAAAGTTAAAGTTAAATACCAAAAGCAATGCCTGTGGTTTTAGTATAAAGAAATATCCAGATTTCTAGACCACGAGCACCCCGATTTTCGGGGGTTATTACTAGTATAATATAATAGAAGAGTATTTTTCTTTGTTAATGCCGAAATACAGGCCAGCCTAATATTCGGGGCTTTCATCTTGGTACGCACGGCGTCGAAATTGTTTTTTTGCGTCACCCGAAATTGGCTTTGCATTTGATTTCATTGAGCGAAACGTCAAATCAAAATGTTACGCAGAACAAAAATTGGAAATTGATTTACATAGCTACTATATAGTTACACAAGGGTCGCTTGTATGCAAGATGGATGGGCTTTAGACAACTATAGAATTCATATTTCTTGAAAATATTTTTACGATTATTTTACAATTAATCGATTAATAATCAATTAATGAAACACAAACTACGATACAATTAAATAGTAAAATGGACAAAAATAACCGATTAATTTAATCACATGATTAATCGCTGCCATCCCTAAGCTATGCGTATGCTTTGCTCTTTACCTTTTGTAGTGGATGTTGATAATTATAATTATAATTAATGCTATCTGCTACAAAATCACAAATTTACAAGACCTCGTTCGTTTTATTGACTTCCTTCAGCAAATTTTTATTCTTATACAATTAAAATGGGTCGATCTATTATTCTTCTTCCCAGTCAAATCATTCTGCAATAGATAGACGCGCAGTGATGCCAGCATGTAAAGAATAATAAAGTTCTCTTATTATAGTTTGGATTTTTTACCTTTGTCCATATTAACTGCCAACTTACTAGATTAAATAAATATTGATAATGCACGCGAATCAACAGGTAATATGGACAAAGTTGAAAAATCCACTTCAAAAAGGCAAAGCATATGCATAGTTTGACTCATAGCGCCGTCGTTTTTACAAAAAGGACTTGCTGACGTTAGAACCCATTTGGGACTTAACTGTAGTTCCATCTTTGCAATTTAATAGTAAATTCTTCTAACAAGCGATATACAAGGTCAATATTAATATCATCGACGACAGTTAAGCCTTAGTTAGTATTTTAAAGCAAACTATCACAATTGTGAAAACTGCAGATAGGGGGTATAGCCCTGTATGCAGCTCGCAAGAAAACGGTAAAGAAAAAATTGCCATTATTTCGTGTGTGTGTCCAAGGAATTTTGACATTTTTGATACTTCACAGCCTGTTGCCTCACTCTTTCCTCAAGAAATAATGGAACGGGCATATATTTCTGTTGCAAACCTGGGTTGCCTTGTGCTCTTTTTTCACAAAAAACTTTAAAAAACCGTAGTAGAAAGCGTAGTAAATTTCTTAAGAACTGCGTACTGCCTTAAGGAAATTTGACTAAAGAAAATTTCTTAGCCATTTCTTGTACGTCATTTTATATGGAGTTTTTGCTTTTCTTGAGAGCTGCATACAGCCCTTATCGGATAAGTCGAAGTGCTGATTACGCCGGGTATTGCTGCACATAGTGTCACTATTTTGCTGTCGCTTGTTTGATTTTGCATCCCAAAAATTTTAATATAGCATTGAATTCTTCATAATTAAGTCTATAGCTGAGATTTGTATTTTCTTTTTCTGAGACGGAGAAGACAATTTTTTTGACGAATTCTGACCCACAAGCATTTCTTCTTGAGAGCTGCAAAGTGATTTAAGAAAGTTTGATACAAGAAAATTTCTTTTCCATCTCTTGTACGTAATTTCATATGAATTTTTCGTTTTTCTTGAGAACTCTTTAAAACTTATCGGCGAATGAAAACATTGTCCTAAAAATATGCAACGCATATTACTGTTGTTTTTTACACTTTACAGCCTAAAAGATTTTACCACTGATATGCACTTAACAAGGGTTAGAAAATTTAATTTGCCATCTTCAAGATCGTTCCACCATAAAAAAATACAAGTGCAGGTAATTTTTTCGGCATTTAAAATATTAAAAAACTTGAGTCAGTCCTGAAAAATCACCATCTCTATCAACAACGAGAAACCAGAAATCGAGGAAAATGAACATACAAGGGTAAAAATTTCAAGGAACTAATTAATTTATTTGTATTAAATTGTTTGTTTAATTTTGTATTACTTTTGAAAGTTGAGCGCGTCTTGTGTTTATAGAACTTTTCAATAAACAAGTAATTTTTAAGCAAAAAACACAACCGGCTTCAATTCTCATTACAAATTTAAAAGTGCCGTTAATTTCCTCATGATCCAATGATGATAATTATTGGAATTGGTTCACGTGGTCCGAAGCATACATTTACAAAAATACTCGACGAATTGATAAACTCCCCCTTTTTTAAGTCGGTTAAAAATGTTTGATTTCCTTGTAATGTGTAAATAAAGTGCAATCAATTTATGAAACTTTAAAATGTTTATTTATTTATTACATACTGTACATAAAACTTGCATAAATGTATTTTAAGGAACGTATTATCTGAATCAAATTTTCTGTATTTTCTGGTACAGTATAAAACCCTCCTCAAAATATATTCCTGGGTGCGCCGCTGGTCGGTCCCATACAAGTTGTATGTGAGGCATTTCACACTATTTCAATTGGTGAAAAACTACTTTTGCTAGATTTTCGGATATGTTGCAGAGGAGGTCCTAAAGTATTTGTAAACGCAAAAACAAACAACAATTTTTTTTTCAAAAGTTATACAAAAGCCATTGATTATCACATCATAACTCTATAAATATTGGTTGTATCAAACAAATCAATTAGTACTTTTTTATTGACAAAGAGTCAGAGATCTATATACAAATTTTTATTCTTTTTTAAGTCCAATTTTCCATACGTTTGTTAATGAACAATTTAGAAATTGCTAAAAAAACATGTTTGCAGGTTTTTAAAAATCTCCAAAAAATATATGTGATAGAGTGTATATCAAATATTTAACTGACAAATTTTTAAAGGGTGTCTCGAAATAGGGCCTGAGATATTAATTGTTTAGTAAAGCAGTGACTGATAAAAAATATTAAAAAATAAAGATTCTAATTTCAAATTACATCAAAATAAGTCAAGTGGGTCACTTAAAAAAAGTTTATTTCAGATAACCAAGGTAGTTACGTACTTTGGTAGAGGTCCAGGTAATATTTGTTTCCCTATTATTTATTTTGCAATAATCCTCTTACTTTGCAAAAAATCGCGAATTTTATATTAAAATAATCATTTCTTTGATCTGACATATCTCACGAGCGGGCAGAGATATCTTAATCATTTTGGTTTAAATTAAACGGAAAACTATATCGTTTTAGCACAAATTATAAAATTTTTGGTAAAAAAACGACTTCTCGGAAAATAGGCGAGACACCTTATATTTTGGTTGTTGTATAACTTTTGCAAACTTAATTTTTTTTACATTCTTCGCGTTTTGCCATATCTTAAAGGTAGTTCTACATTATACTCAGTTTATATCAAAATCTAAAAATAAATTATAGTTTTCACTGAAATAGCTGGGAATGCCTCATGTGCATGATAACACCTTCGTCATGCTATTCACAGCTGACGAGATGTTAACTTCATGTTATTTATAGTGGACGTGATGTTAACTCGTCTGCTCTGTTCCGGGTCGCCATCTTATTCATAGTGAATGTGATATTAACTTCTCTGCTCTGGTCTGGGTTGTAATATTACTCCGCCAAAGAAAAATATGTTTTTACGTGGTGCGTCTTCTGTATACTGTTTATCCTGTGGTTAAACCGAGTTCAGTGAAAACTTAAGTACTTCTGTTTTGATTTCTTAAACGCCTACGCAGCTAAAAAAGGGCTTCCTAGTAAGGTTATTATTATGACTGATCAAATAACAATAATTGCTCTACAATTTTCGTTTGTGATTGATAGAATGAAGCCAAAGAAAAAGTATTCGTTTCTACCAAAAAAATAAATTTTATTTCTCAAACTCAAAAACAATTATTATTTAACGATTAAAGAGCTGAAAATAGCAAATAAATAGTGAATGTTAACTTTTTAATATCACTTTTAATGATAACGGTGCCTGATTTTTTCTTGTCCACAAATAATTTCTTCGGTGATAAGTTTTTCGCTCATTCAACACAAACACAAAATTTCAATGTATTGCATTAGGCAACACCCCAGTGGGAAAATATAATGTTTTGTTATGTAGAAAGTAGTGTATCGCCCTTATATGTAGCCTATACATTAGAACACGCGTAATTATTTAGCCAGGCATGTCCTAGGTAAGTAATGTGTCGCGTGTCGCTTTACAAAACTATAGATAAACAAGTAATTTTTAGCAAAAACAAAACCGACTTCAACTCTCATATAAAAAAAAAAATATATATATGGGGCATTTCACCTCAAGTGACCCAACTTTTGAAATCTATGTCTTCCGATCGGGATGAAATTTGCACCAAGGTTAGTCCTAAAAAATAGTAGTTATGACACAAAATTTCAATGGGATCGGTCAAACACACTCCGAGTTGGAGGGTCTAGAATTTTGACATTTTGGTCAAACGGCCATTTTTTCGGATCCATATAACTAATT
>NW_016157161.1:523203-564548 GCF_001687245.7 Rhagoletis zephyria | reverse complement strand
ATATATATATATATATATATATATATCTCATGATCCACTGATCGGTTCTTAACCAGATACAAAAAGAATTATCGAAATCGGTTGACGTGGTCCAAAGTTATGCGGTAACATAACCTTCTCCTTTTTTGGAAGTCGGTTAAAAAAAACAAAAGAAGAAAAGCATCCGTGTCCCAGAATTTGAAGTCGCCAAGTTGGTAGTGGAACCACCAAGTGGGTAGTCGAACGCGCACCCATTTGGCTATGGCAACGTGGAAAAAAGACATACTAAAATTTGTTCTAAAACTTTTTTTTTGTTTGTGGCTTTAAAACTGCAAATTATTTCTTCTATCGCCTCCCAGTCGAAAAATTGAATGTTTGGTAATGTAGAAAGTAGTGTATCGCCCTACGCATCGCCGCTATACATAACCCGCTCACTTACACTGCGATGCATCTTTTCGTGGTAAAAAAGGTCCCACTGACTGACATATACATATGTATGTACTATGTATATATGTAAAAAAGGACCCTGCAGCAAATCAAACTGGTTCCGAACTTGCGCGGAGCTAGCCTGAAAAGGGACGGTACTGGTTCTTCATCTATCCCAAACCAATGCTTTCAACTGTCTTTTTTAACATGGCGATGTCCTACGAAGTGACAATTGTCACCCTCTGCAGATCTTTTGAACTTGTTCTGAGCTGGCTCTAGCTTAGATGGTACTGAGACAGTTCATATAACAACAGTTCCTAGATAGTTCACCTTCGGGCTAGATAAAATTTGGTTAGTTTTGAGCTAAGTAGTTCTAAGAAGTATAGTATAGAGCCTTTTCTTTAAATTAGCACGCATACAATTTTGTAAATAAAAAATACTTCATTTTAGGTTTAAATAGCTATTTGTTTTGCACTAATTTACTTTTTGAGTCAAACTGTGCTTTAAAATTAGGAACATAAAGTGTCAATTATTCCTTTTTTTTTTTTGTTATTCGTAAAAATAATTTATATTTGTTACGTATAATGGGTATTTCTGGGATACTTATAATTAAAAATCTAAACTAAATCGTGTAAAAAAANATTCTCCTATTTAAATATTTTCGTTTAAGATGCAAGATTACACGATACTACACTAACCAAAATATTTATAAAAAAAACTCTGATTAAAAAGTTTGAAATTTGAAGACAGTTTTTAGAGTTCTATCAAGTTAGCAGCACAGTTAAGAATTTGAATTTAAATGGTTTATGGAATAATATGAGACATAGTGAGATTGTTTACCACTTTTGTTTATTTTTTTTAAATCTGATTAAAAGGTTTGTATAAAGTTGAAAAAACACGGTTTATATGATTTTGTTTTAAGCAGTTTTTTCTATAAAATAATAAACAAATTTTAACTCTTAACATATTGTGAATACTTCAAAAAGAAATGGTGTACGCATAGGGATGCAAACGATGCATCGACTAGAAAAGTGCAAAACGGGGGGTGAAATAACACAAACGGCAATAACGCAAATTTGTGTTATTTCACATTCATTTGCTTTATTTTCTCTTCTTCTTTATTTCTCGTTGAGCAATAAGACCAACTTTTATACTTAACAATTTGAGGAATAAAGCAAAATAGTGCACATATGTAGGTAGTCACCCAGTTACATTTGACAAAAAGTAGTACATTAACAAGTTAAATGGACGGATTTGTAAGTATACAATTTCGAAAGTGCCCGGCGTCGCGGTTGTCCGCGCTCGCGTCCTCCGCCCCTCCCCTCCCTTCTCAATTATGTACTGGTGGCATTATAATCGTTTAGAAAAAGGAAAAATTATAAAATAACACTAGTTCATTTCTGAAACTGCTTTTTAATGTCCAAGTAATGGGAATTATTGTGTATGGTGTTATTGCATGCATCCCACCCATAGTGGAGTTTACCAGGTGCCGCTGCTTTATTTGAAAATTTGCCTATAAAATGTGACTATAAGGCAGCCGAATGTCAGAAAATAAAGCGAGAAAGCCGTTTTATTACTTCATCTGTTTATTGCGACATGGTTCCATGCAAACATTTTAAGGTTTTCCAGCAATGTTTTTAACATATTAAAAAGCATGCAGAAAAAATTCATACAAAAGCGCTATGTCCAATATGCGGAGCAGTTTTTAAAGACGATGCTTTTCCTATATTTTGTTAGACTTTTCATAAGTAAAAATATTTTGTGAATATTACTTTCTTCATATGAATTATATCACATTTTTTGTTTAATTCAAGGCCTATCAAACAGGTTTAGAGCATTTGAGCAAAAACAACATTTGCCTGTATTTTGTTGTTGCTTCTGGTGTCGAAGGTGCCAAAAATTTTCTGATTTTTTTCTTCTAAATCCAAGCATGCCATGCGAAATACGAAAAAGGTAAAGAATTTAAATTGAAAAAATGAAAATTGTTGCAACTTTCTTTCTTCGAAGCATTGATCTATCCTGTGCCAGGCCCAGTAATCAGCGGTTGTGCTGCTGAGTTGGGCGAGCTTTCCAAAAGCTGCTATTTAATCGCTGGTTTTGTATGGAAAATGTTTCACATGCAAATAGATTTTAACAATTTAGAATTTTTGTGAGAAGAAATGTAAAATGTTTGACATTTTCGAGAACAAATAATTTGAAAAAAATCAAATAAGCTGCTATACTGATATTACCTGTTCAATGTGCCTTGGTTTAATTGTATTTTTGGAATAAACAAAGTTCTTTTTCCTTCTGTCAGTAAACTGTTTTTTTTTTTACAAATAGTATAAATAAGCAATGGGAAATAAGGCAAAATTTGTTTTATTTCCAACCTTTGTTGGAAATAAAGCAAAACTCAGATTTTGGTAATATTTCCCATTTAAAAGTGAAATTAAGCAAATGTTGCGTTATTGCCGTTTGTGTTATTTCACCCCCCCGTGCAAAACATCGACATCGTTCATTCACTCCGTTCGTATTATGTCAAACGACCAGTGGCAAGCGAGCGCTTGTTCTCGGAAGCACAGTATATACAGTAATAAACCTTTTCGCAGTTTTTCACCAATTGGTCCCCGAGGAGTACTTTTGGGTTGTGTGCAGCATTTTCGTTTTGCGAGCACGTCAACACTTACTGTGGGGAAATTCTTGTAATGATCATAAAAAGTTCTTTTCGAGGATAAAATATACATATATAATAGTGTTATTTATGAACAAAATGTAGGTTAAACATAATATCAATGCTTAATTAAGAATAATATAAATAGTAAAGTACATAATTATTGCCTGTGTTTCTTTAAACTGGAAACTCAAATCGTAATTATAGCACTGGATGGAGTTTTCTTAAATGTAAATTTAAAATCAATAAAATATCCATTGTAAGATTATATTTTTATGAAAAACGTGAAATTTGTGAATTTATCATGGAAAATTCAAAATTTCCGAATATATTTAAGTCTTTATTCCAAAACAAATCAAGGTTGGTATTGTTATAGAGACTCTAAAGCCTGCCAGCGCATCCGCCCAGAGAGCTCATTAAGCACACCCAAGTTTGAGCGACCATTACCCGGAGCTCCTCAAAGATACTCAAAATCAAAGTATAGAATTCACAAATATGAATCATACACACATACAAGAGTAATTGCTATGAATGACCACCGTATAAACTCAGGACTCGCATTTGCTGGAGACTCCGAAGGTTATGGTGGTCATAAGTTCAGCCAGCACATTCAATGGTCCATTACCCGGAGCTGCTCCAACATAGGCCTGGGTAACGGCGCAATTTTTTTTGGCGCTGACACACCAACTCCAGCGCCACTGTCGGAATCAGCACAGTGTGTTGGCGCAACGGCGCTTCTTCAGGCTAAAGCTCATTTCCTTTAATGCTGCACGCTGCACCAAAGTGAATTAATACAAGGTTATATCGGTTGAGAAAAAACTCAAGTATACCCAAGTTCAAAACCCAAAACTACACAAACCCATCATTTTCACATTCAGAAGGACCGCGACGAATTCTAGCAACACCACCTTGTATAAATTCGCCTTGTGCTACACATCCCTTCTATTTCGGGTGTTCTTTGCTGGTTCTTTGCGACACCTGGTGTTGTCAGAGTTCCGGTGTTGAACTAAGGTGAATTAATAAAAGGTGGTATCGGTTGGGCAAAAACAACTCAGGTATACCCAAGTTCAAAACCCAAAAATACAACAAACACATAATGTTCACATTCAGAAGGACCGCGGGTAGTTTTAGCAACACCACCTTGTAAAAATTCGCCTTGTGCTGCACATTTTACAAGTGAAACTTCGCCTTTGTGTGTTCTTTGCTCGTTCTTTGCGCCGCCCGGTGTTGTCAGTGTTCCGGTGTTGCTGGCGCCATTGCGTCACTGAGTTGTGACAATCGGTATCGGCGCCAGTAACTCAGCTCTCGGTATCAGCGCAATGGCGCGGCGCCGCACTGTGTTACCCACGGCTACTCCAACATGATGAGTAGATTTTAGTGAGGCTCACATGCCACTGCCTCTGGCTACACGCTGGATACCGGAATATTGCAAAAAATTGCAATTATCTCTTATAATTATAAGAAAAGTGTTTGTTTACAAAATTACCTGTGCCACTCTGCCATAGTACGGTTGTTGCTACCTTGCATACCACATTAAATTTGTATGCAACTCTGAATCGGCAAAATTCATGCTCCTTCTCATTATCAACCCTGATCAGATTTTACCCCCGAGGAGTACTCAAAAAGGTTTATTACTGTATATACTGTGCTCCGAAGCCGGTGGAACCATCATTCAGGATAGAAGCAGGCTTTTGGGGGCTAGATTATCAAAGCTTAAATAAATAAGATTTACATACATATTTAAGATACATCATAATTATAGCAACCTACTTATACTTGTATTGAAATATGCTGCTTGAAGGAAGTTTTTATGTGTACATACATACACTGGCGATCAAACGTGAGTGCATGCTGAGTTTTGTTCAATATTTGTCGTTTTTTAAGTTAAATTTTTTTTTATAAAAATGTGGTTCAAAAATCTAACAAATTTTCTTCTAAACTTTAAATTTTTTAGTCTGAATATTTTAAAAAATTCTGGGTAGGTAATTTAATAAAACAGGTTCAAGTTTTAAGCGGCTAAAAATCGCTTAGATTTTTAGTGATTTTTCTCTGGCGGCTTTAGCGGTTTTTTCACATAAAAGGTGCAATTTATAATAACTGACGTTGATTTTTTTCATTTTGTTTGCAAAATGTCCTTCGCATTTAATTCTACAAGAAATCTACTGTTATATGGTAAAATGTGCAAAACCAATTCGTTAAATATCAAGGCGATTTTTAGCGGCTCTTTCTAAAAATTCGAATAAAAAATGCAAAATTAATATAAAAATGTGTTGAATTTTTCAAAGTTTTGTATAAAGTTGTGGTTTGTAGCGGATATGTGAATCTAGTCCTTTCGAGTTTAAAAAATATTTCAGGCTACATTTTATCTCGTGTAGTAGATGAGAAATTAAAACATCGGTAAAACATCGATGTATCGTTTTTATAACCGATGTTTTTTAACATCGATATTTGATGTGGGAACATCGATGTTTTCACGTGTAGTTTTACGCCGACTCCGAACTGCGATTGTATTTTTATGAGAAGCTGTTTTTCATGGCAGAAATACACTCGGAGCTTTGCCATTGCCTGCCGAGGGACGACCGCTGTTAAGAAAACCCTTTTTTCTATATTTTTTTGCGATGTTGCTTTGACCAGGACTTGAACCCAGGTGCTGCGGAGTGGAAGCGCGCACTGCTTACCACTACGCCACAGCGGCCGACTCATATAGTGCAAGAAATTTCCGCCAAAATACTTATTGCTTAGAAAGTTCAGCTAATTTCACCACTCACGACACCAGCATGCTGGTACAATCATTAAATTTTCCAATAGTTTTTGAAGTCGCACCAGGGCCGGTTCAATCACACCACAAGAACGTACACGGTCAATCGACTTGATGGGCCATTTAACAAATTAAGCATAATAATTAAGCATTAAGCTGTAAACTTATCTATTTTAAACTATAGTTACATCGTTAATAGATAAGTTAACAGCCCTAACACTTTTACAGTATGTATGTATAAAAACGTAAGGAACATACAATACATATATGTATATATGTATTTCTTAGTTTAAAAATTCATCTCTTACATAAATGAAAAAAATGAGATCAAATTAAGCATATACAACTTTTCCATGCCAAGTATGAATAAATTCTCCGAAGTGCTAAAAAAAGGGCTAGGGGCAATTTTAAATTCATGTTGCCAAAAAGAGTATGTGGTAGCTAAATCTAGCCACCAAAGGACTAAAACGGCAACACTGGTTCTGAAATGTATAAAGGTCTGATTATGCATACTTCGCATAACTTCGCACAACCATTTGTACCAGAGCACTAAAAGTGTAACTTAAGAAAATGAGGAGCAAAATCTAAACTCAACAGATGGCTAAGTTTTTAAAAGTTCTGCTAATNCATATAGTGCAAGAAATTTCCGCCAAAATACTTATTGCTTAGAAAGTTCAGCTAATTTCACCACTCACGACACCAGCATGCTGGTACAATCATTAAATTTTCCAATAGTTTTTGAAGTCGCACCAGGGCCGGTTCAATCACACCACAAGAACGTACACGGTCAATCGACTTGATGGGCCATTTAACAAATTAAGCATAATAATTAAGCATTAAGCTGTAAACTTATCTATTTTAAACTATAGTTACATCGTTAATAGATAAGTTAACAGCCCTAACACTTTTACAGTATGTATGTATAAAAACGTAAGGAACATACAATACATATATGTATATATGTATTTCTTAGTTTAAAAATTCATCTCTTACATAAATGAAAAAAATGAGATCAAATTAAGCATATACAACTTTTCCATGCCAAGTATGAATAAATTCTCCGAA
The DNA here is from genome assembly GCF_001687245.7 of Rhagoletis zephyria. NCBI lineage: Eukaryota > Metazoa > Arthropoda > Insecta > Diptera > Tephritidae > Rhagoletis > Rhagoletis zephyria. Next base: position 557,670 of record NW_016157161.1, on the reverse strand, counting down.
GTGCTAAAAAAAGGGCTAGGGGCAATTTTAAATTCATGTTGCCAAAAAGAGTATGTGGTAGCTAAATCTAGCCACCAAAGGACTAAAACGGCAACACTGGTTCTGAAATGTATAAAGGTCTGATTATGCATACTTCGCATAACTTCGCACAACCATTTGTACCAGAGCACTAAAAGTGTAACTTAAGAAAATGAGGAGCAAAATCTAAACTCAACAGATGGCTAAGTTTTTAAAAGTTCTGCTAATTTCTGGGTAATGGAATACATACAAAATACATACAAAGTACATACGAAATTACAGTTTGAAGTTTATGCGAAGTTGTGTGAAGTTATGCGAAGTATGCATAATCAGACCATAAGGCGGAACTAGCGCTTTAACAGACCGTCTCTAAATTTTACTGCAGTGTACATACATATACTACACCAGTGTTGCCAGAGAAAAATTTTGTTTGGAGCTAAAACGGTCGTAAAATGAGCTAAATAATACTAATACTAGCTAAAATGAAGAGCTACAATTTTTTGTTTAAGGTTGAGCACTTATTGACGTAAGGTTGTTTTTACATTTTCGGCAGTTCAAATAAAACCAACGAATTTTATAAGTTTAAGTGCTGAAAAAATCTTTTAAACCCAAAATAAGGTGCACATATTTCGAATTCGTTGCTATGGCACTAATAATAGTGAACTAAAAATACTTTACAAACTGTTAAAGTCTGTAATTTCAGATATTTGAATTTAATAATTTCTTCACAAAATTTTTCTGGAAAGTTTTACTTCCAGCTCTCCATAAAGGTAAAATTAGTAAGTTAAAACAAAATCGCTCTATCAGAAAAAGGATTTTCTTCTAATTAATTTTTGAATTATTTAACCTAGATCAAAGAGTTAATGGTGGATACACTGCATCTCGAAATTTTCCATTTTATCAACGCTTTAGTTTTGGCTTATATATACCAAATACAACTAAAACTTTCTGGAGTTAAAAAAGTTCTAGATAAATTTGAAAAGAGGTAAAAGAGCTGGGAGCTAAATAGAAAAATAAAGAGCTAAATCTAGCTCCAAAAGTAACAAAATGGCAACACTGACTCCACTGATTTCCCTATAGTTCTCTCGTTAACTTTACTGCTCTCTACATGAAACTGACGCAACGCTTCTTTTGGTATACTCTGCATGATCAACTCAGCCGTTCGTATTCGCCATAAAACTGCTGTCGGAAACAGTAGCGTTTGCGCTTAGTCGGTTACGATTTAGTAGAGTATAAGATCTCTCAGGTGGTTTGTTTGTTTACCTGTACGTAACGTGTTGTAGTGATTTTTTCCTATAAATTTGTCTAAAGTGTAAGTGTGAAAATACGAGTTTAGCTTTTTACTGTTACCAGAACATAAAGTGAAACCAATACATTGCGATTTCCTTATAAAAATTTTCGAAAAATAACATCGTCACCTTAAAACTCACATGATATCTGTGCAAACAAAGCAAGAGAACACGCCGAGCATGCCTACATATATTCTATATTCCCTTTGTACTTAAATGAACCAGTGTCTTTTACTTCGGCTTGCGAAATTTTTATTTTTGTTTACATTTCATATTTTTGTATTGGCAGAAATGAGACGGGAAATAAGCTGGAATAAACCTGGTTTGGTTTTGGAGAAATCAAGTTTAGTCGCACTTCTTGTGCATCTACAAAATATACATATACATATGTACCCCGTTGGAATACACAGAGCAGACAGTCTCAAAAACTAACCAATTGTAAAAGCATTTGAAAATAAATTACTTTGAAACAAATGCGGCATTTCGGCCACTGACTCCTATAAGCAAAATGATGTTGAAGTAGTTTTAATATACATATGTATACATACATATCGCACACCGTCTTCAAAAGAGTCACAACTCAAAATTTGGCATTTTTGAGATTATGCGCTAAAAATGTACGCAGAGCTTTTATTTACCTTTCAGCAAAATCTGGAGCAAATTTTTGTTTCAATTTGTTAAAAAAAACTAAGATAAAGTAGCCCTTGCCATGTGCTAAGAAATAGTTTTTCGCATTTACTGATAAACGTATTATTTTGAGTTGTGACTCTTTTGAAGACGGTGTGCGATATGTACATAGTCGGACAATTGACTTATGAAAAACACATTTACATACTATCGCTATTGTTTGTTATGTATCTGGAGGTTCTGGGTTCGATTGCCGTCTGACGAAGCATATTAAAATGAATATTAATAAAGATATTATTCTTTTTTTTGTGCCTGCGATCTATGAAAAATCATCTGTGAAGTGCAGAACGAAAGCGTATTAAAACGAGCAATACTGACTTTGAATTTCTTTAAACAAAATGTATTTGAAAGTAACTGAAATCATATTCAGAGTCGGACAATTGACTTGCCAGGAATTTATACAATTGTAGTTGGTAAAAAAGTTCTTTTTAAATTGCTTTTAAAAAAGTATAAATACGTACATTAATACATAGTAGTATATGTATATATATTTGCGAAACAATTACAATGAAAACGGAGTTGTTATGAAAAGTTTACTTTTCAAGTTTTTCGGAAAAGGCGGAGAATTAACTTTCATACTTCTGCTAAAAATCGCGTATTTAACCTTTTATTTTAAGACGCCTCTCTAGTTCCCTACCAGTTTTGCCAGAAAAAAAATCGTTTGGAGCTAAAACGTTCGGAAAAAAGAGTGAAATAATATTTACTAATGGTAGCTAAAATCAAGAGAATTTTTTTTTAAGTTGAGCGTTTATTGGCGTAAAGTTGTTTCTACATTTTCTGCAACTTTATTGAAAACAACGAATTTTATAAATTTAAGTGCAGAAGAAAACTAAAAAAGTAGACCACGAACTAAAAATCTAAAAATATTTTACAAAACGGTCAAGGAATTATATTTTCAAGAAATTTATCTGAAAAGTTGTATTTCTTTCTAAGTTATATTTCTTTCTAAGCTGTATACTTTTTTTTGAATTATTTACCCTCGAACCGTGGATACAAATACATATATGTTAATTCTATCAACGCTTAGATTTTGGTTTTTCTATTCTATCTTGGCCGCCTGACAGCATATATACCATATACACTATATGAGCCCTTGGAGCTGGAATTACTGTCCGGTATAGTTTGTGTGCTCTTACCTGTCTATTTTCCATTTGCTTTCGAAATGGAACCTTTCTAAGTATTCATCGAAATAGAATAACATAAAGATATCGAAAAGCCGAGTTTCGAGAGCTAAATGAGAAAATAATGAGCTGAATCCAGCTCTAAAAGCATCAAAATGGTAACACTCTTCTCCTCGCTGAAGTCAGTCAAATACAGGCCCGAATCGAGTGATCACTCGTTTCTAATCGAATAAAACAAAATGGTAGCTGTTTTCTCCACAATACAATTTAAACGAGCGAAGCGCACTCGCTGTCGAATGCCGCGATCTTAACATCAAATTTCGATTCGAGATCCGTTCGATATCGAATGCCGCGATTCGGGCCCAGCAGTTCGTACTTATATGCGTCATCAAAAATGCACAGCGTTTGACTCATATAACTGAAGATATCGCAGTTCGTACTATCAACAAGTAATTTTTAGCAAAAAAAAACCGACTTCAACTCCCATATAAAAAATATATATATATATATATATATATATCNCTTTAATTATCATATAAAAATTTAAGAGGACTGTTAATTTCTTCATGACCGAATGATCAGATCTAAACCAAATTAGTTGGGACCACCTCTGAGGTACCACCTTTCCTTAAAAAAAGAATTTTAGAAATCGGTTAACGTGGTCCAGAGTTATGCGGTAACATAAAAAAAAAAAAAAAAAAAAAAAAAATATTCCGACGAACTGATAACCTCCTCCTTTTTTGAAAGTCGGTTAAAAATGCACAGCGTTTGACTCATATAACTGAAGATATCGCAGTTCGTACTATCAAAAATGCACAGCGTTTGACTCCTATAACTGAAGATATAGCACACCGTCTTCAAAAGAGTCACAACTCAAAATTTGGAATTTTGGAAATTATGCGTTAAAAATGTACACAAAGCATTTATTTACCTTTCAGCAAAAGCTGGAGCAAATTTGTGTTATAATTTATTAAAAAAACTAAGGTAAAGTAGTCCTTGCCCATATGATTATCTGCGCTACGAAATAGTTTTTCTAATTTTCTGACGAGCATATTATTTAGAGTAGTGACTCTTTTAAGGACGGTTTGCGATATGTTATATCTGAAATGCCTTATATAAGCGTCTATGACGCACTCATACATATGTGTGTATGTACTTATGTGTTGGAATTTTTAGTATGTTTAGTTTACATAGTAAATAATTATTATACTTAAATTTTAATGAAATTCATTTTATTTTAGAGTTATTCCATATGACAACGTCTGAAAACATAAAAAATCGTCGCGGACCCCTTTTAGATTATGGTGTAACTTTGAGAGACTCTTCTTTGGGGTTCCAAAGAACAGAGAATTACACAAAATTAAATTCTTAGAAACGCTCGTTTCCACCTGTCCGAATGAAAAGTTTTAACAAGTAATTTTTAGCAAAAAAAAAAACCGACTTCATCTCTCATATAAAAAAAAAAAAATATATATATATCTCATGATCCGCTGATCGGATCTGAACCAGATTAGTATGGGACCACCTCTGAGACACTACATTTCCGATGCAAAAAGAATTATCGAAATCGGTTGACGTGGTCCAAAGTTATGCGGTAACATACATAAAAAAAAAAAAAAAAAAANCTTTTTTGGAAGTCGGTTAAAAATCGCTTTTCTCAACTTGCAATGTTGTATGCCCAGACCAGGGTTGTTGCGAATATTCGCACTCGCATTCGCAACCGCGGAACTTCCGCATAAATTTTAACATTCGCATTCGCAATAATCAATGCGGAGCTTTTGCGAATGCGAATGTTGTGCAAGTGCACCGATAAAACGTATATCTGGCAAACAAAATGACAAATTGTAGCCCAAATTTTTTGCCTGTGGTCGTGTTACCCGGGCGCCGCACATGGGAGTATTCGTGTAACAAAACTGGTCAAATGTCATATTTGTCAACTTTGATAAAAGTGTCTTTAAACATACTATTTCTTAAGCTATATAACCGAGCTATGAATAAGCAGCCACTTCTACTTGACCTTTGACGTACGTCAAACAGAACATAGTCCTTTTAATTAATACTACTAGACATAAATAAGAAATTAAGCACTGTTATTTTAACAAAATTTTCGTGATTTACTTTTTATGAATTTATTTTTAGCAAACATTTCAAAAGCAGTCATTTGGTTTACTTGTCGGGCAATATTTTTTTCATTGGGATCCTTGGCCAAAAACTTCTGAGGTAAAACTGTCCCCCGAAGTCTCCCTTCTTTGCTATTTAAAGTCAAAGGGAATCGAAGCCCAGATAATTAAACAGCTATAAGTCTGACCTTTAATTAGGTAAGAATTACATAATTATCTGAGACCTCATCATCCGTGATTCCAATAATTCAAATGCTTATCAAAAACGGGGTGTTTAAAAAAAACATTAGAATATTCTGATCCGATTCGGCTGGCAGACACGACTTTGGAAACAGAATTTCGTTCAAAATTTTCATTGCTGGAAAATAATAATTAATTTTCCATATCCACCTAGGTATTTAGCTCGCTATTAGAACGAAATTTCAAACCAGTCGCAGAAGAAAGTATTAAAAATTAATTACAAAAACTAAAATCGAAAAACGCTGATAGCGTTACAGTCTCCCCAAATTCCGAAACAGCCAAAGGAATGAGAATTAAGAATTATTTTTAAAAAGTTCGGAGCGTTAGCGGATGTCTAAGATTTCACATTCGCAACATCCCTAGTCCAGACCTCCATTTATACTATAAATATAGCAAAGGTATTTATGGCAACCTAGTCTAGATATCAACCTCGTCGTAGGTATCATATCGAAGACATACAATTAGAAGACTCAAGAGGTAGATGTCGCCCCGCCAGAAGAAGTTAAATATTTCGCCTAAAAATATGCACTACATACGCTACAGCGGAAATGGACGTCACGCCATTTCTTTAAATGAAATTAATTGCTGTTATATGTATGTGGCTCATTCCATCTCAAACCACCCAGGCCGGGGGAAAGTGAATTTAAGTTTGCGATAAAACTCACAGGGATTGTTCCTTGAACAAATTAAGGAGACACGTATTTTTTCTTTTTGCTCAGAAATGCGAATTTTTCGAATAATGAATTTTTTTCTTTTTGAGTACGAACGCGTCTTTTTTCCTCTCTTAATAGCAACTTTTGATGAAATCGTTTATAACTGCCGCAAAAAGCAAGGATTTTAACGATTTTTTTAAATTGCAGATATTGATCTACTGAATCGATCTAGTGAACTTAACATCAGTAATTGTTTATTAATAACACTGTTAGACAAATGGTAAGGGTCAGTGATCGGGAAGGGTTCAAACTACCGGGGAAAGTTATATCGGTAAAAAAGAAGTTATACGTGTCCCGGCGTTTCGCTGGGTCACGTCTAGGAATCGAGATATATATATAACTATCATATAGGGGAAATTGTCACCTTTGGTGGTCTTTTTTTGACATAACTCGAGAACCACTAGTCCGAATTTGCTCAAAAAAATTTAAAAAAACTAAAAATTACAATTCCCTTAATCTGTTCATATAACGGTTTTCTATATAATCAACAGTTTTAAAAAAATTTAATATTTTAGGCAAAAAATATTTTTTTTCTTCATACATTTATTTTTACCGGCAAAACTGTTGATTATATAGATAGTTATATATATATCTCGATTCCTAGACGTGACCCAGCGAAACGCCGGGACACGTATAACTTGTTTTTGACCGATATAACATTTCCCGTTGGTTTCATCCCATCCCGATTTTGACTGTCGCATAGAGTAATTAATTATTGTTTATAAACAAAAATTTTTTTTTTTCAAATTGCCACCTCTTTTTTTTTCTCAATTAGGGAATAGTATAAACTATTTTCAGTTTTTAAAGTTTAAAAAATTTGTAAATTGGTAATGTACTCATTTTACTGAATTCGGTGTAAAAAAATTCATAACTCAAATTATTGTAGAGTGCGCCCCATAACATTATACTTAATTATTGCGCAATACTCAGAGCTACCATTGTGATTTTTTCCAATTTTTTTTTGAGATGGCATATTTTCAAAAACTAATTTTTTTTTATAATAAAATTTGTATGTGGAAAATTTTTCAAGAAAAAAATTAAAATTTTTTTTTTTTCGTAGGGAATTTTGATGTATGTATGTGTGATTTTAACGATAAAAACGTTTTAATTGCGTATGCATATTCACTTTGAGCAAATTGTGAGCACTGGTTGGGGAAATCTTCGGTAGATTGGGCAAATCGCTAATTGGGCCCCAATTGGGTCAAAATTAGAGCCCAATTGTGAAAAACTTTTGGCTCTGATCGGGCAACCTCAAAAAATTTCCAGTAAGGAAATTTTGTCATAATGGGCAACAATTTTTGTGCCCTCAACTGGCACGAAAATCTGCTAGCATCATATAAGTGCATTTGAAGAAAAAAAATTATAACTCGAAAATGACGAATTTTAGCATATTGCTACTTGTACTGAAAATAGTTTATACTATTCCCTAATAGAAAAAAAAAGTTTGAGAGAAAAAAAAGATGTGGCAATTTGAAAAAAAAAAAAATTTTTTGTTTATAAGCAATAATATTAATAAACAATTACTAATGTTTAGTTCACTAGATCGATTCAGTAGATCAATATCTGCAATTTAAAAAAAAATCGTTAAAATCCTTGCTTTTTTGCGGCAGTTATAAACGATTTCATCAAAAGTTGCTATTAAGAGAGGAAAAAAGACGCGTTCGTACTCAAAAAGAAAAAAATTCATCATTCGAAAAAATTCGCATTTCTGAGCAAAAAGAAAAAATACGTGTCTCCTTAAATTGTTCAAGGAACAATCCCTGTGAGTTTTATCGCAAACTTAAATTCACTCCCCACCGGCCTGGGTGATTTGAGATGGAATGAGCCATGTACATATGTATATACTAAACGTGAGCACAAAACATTTTGCTTGCATAGTCTTCTGTTCTCCTTTCAATGCAAGTTGAATTATTTTAATATCTATTGCAAAATTTTATACAGACAAGGCTAAAAAGTAGAAAATAAAAAAACTTCTTTAATATACCACACTTTTATAAATTGACTAAAAATTAGAAAATAATATTTTCAATTCCATAGAATTTGTTTTGATAACTTTTGATTTTGAAATTCTAACAAAAGTCATTATAAACAATTTATGAGTTTGAAAATTAACAGCGTGGGGCGCATGTAATAGACCTGAATTGATATGAAGTATGTATGTACAATATGGGTATATGAATAACGACCGCTTACTATCGATCTCAAACTTGTACATTCGCTGTAGAAATTTTAAGTCTATGTTGTGTAGTTTGACCACATATTGTCAAATAAATCGAATACTTTGTATTGCATGCGCTCCACGTTTTTCGTTTTCGTTTTCGATCTCGTAAATTGTTTATACCCTGTAGGGAAAACACGAACTAGTGAACCAAATTTCTAGTTCAGTACTAGTTCTTTTTCGCCAAAGCCGAACCAGTCCGATAGTAATGCATCAGTCCAAAAGCAGTGAAATGTGGTACTTTCACTAAACTATTTAATTTTAAATTTTAAACGCAGGGAAGGTAATCATTATGAGAAAAATAATTTAAATCAGCATTTAATCATTATTTTTTGATTTATTATTGAGTTTTATTTTTTCGCTCAAACGGAAATAATTATTATTTGATTTTTATTTTTGGGATTACAAATAATGATTATTTTATGATTTTTATTTTTTCGCGTAGAGATTATCAACCTACTGAAATTTTGACCTGAAAAGTTTGGGTCTTATTCCTCTTATAAGGGTGCGGCTACCTCTCAAAAGGATACTTCGGTAATCACGCTGGTATAGTTTTTGAGTTGAGTTTGATTATTATACTTAGTGATTCCATAAACAAAGGCCAAGATCCTGAAGGACAATTGAGAAAGGCAATCCAGTTGCAGAAAAAGAGGCATTTAAAAAAAAAAAAGTGTCAAAATAATTATCACTTTCTCACTAAATTTATTCAAAAATGCAAGCCACCAGAGCTACCTTTTTTTTAAGAAAAGACAAATTAATTTTTTTTTATGCAATCCAGCACAGCTACGTTAATACAGTCAGTCAATAAAGTTTAGATACAACGAATTTTTAACAATACGGGCAACTATTTTTTAAATATTTTAGTTTTCGGTCATTTTTTATAAAAATATGGTCAAGTCTACAACAAAATCCCCAAAAATCAGAGTTCCAAACCTTGTGCAAAATTTAAGAAAATTCTGCAAAATTTCATTAAAATATTTCACTTTCTATTTACGCTCTCTACAAAAAGTTGAGTTTACAGTTTTTTAGCCCATTCAATTTTAGTAAAATGAAGTGCAAGTATGAGGAAGCTAGAACTTACCAAACAACAAAAAAAAATTGCTAAATATCAATGGTAAGTCCTACCTGCCTCAAACTTACACTTTGTTATACTAAAATTGAATGGGCTAAAAAACTGCGTACTTAACTTTTTTCTAAAGAGTGTAAATTGCAATATAATATTATTTTGCGGAGTTTTCTTTAATTTTATATAAGGTTTGGAACTCTGATTTTTGGGGTTTTTGGTGTAGAACTAACCATATTTTTATAAAAAATTAGGGAAAAATAAAATATTTAAAAAATAGTTGCCGGTATTGTAAAAACTTCACTGTACCTAAACTTTATTGACTGACTGTATATCTTATTTAAGTTAAGTACGACAAAAACTTTCGAAGTACTTCATATACATATAAGCTTAAAAAGAACTGAATTTACTTAAAAATCAATATGCTTAAATTTAGACAAGTAAGACAAAGTGAACTAATATTTTTACTTTTAAGCAGAACGCACTTTTGTTTTTTACTTACTACTTAAGTTTAATACTACTACTACTACTAATGTGGTTTATAAATTTTTAATAAATGCGTTTAAACATTTGTGATTGTATTGTCCTTCCTTCAACCGATCGTATTTAATATAGAAGGGAAATGTTTCGACAAGCCTGATTAGAAATGTAGATCTAAGGTGACGAATTTATAATAGGTTGGGAACTATAAAAAATGGATGCAGATCGAACTAGATCTCATCTGTCGAATTAGGAACTGGTTTGGAACTAAAGAAAAGGGGATGCAGAACGAACTAGATCTCATCTGTCGAATTTGGAACTGGTTCGGAACTATAGAAAAAGGGATGCAAAACGAACTAGATCTTATCTGTCGAATTTAGAACTGGTTCGGAACTAGAGCCAAAGGGATGCAACGGGGGACAATTGACACTTCCTAGGACATCGCAATGTTAAATTCGCCAGTCGCTAGCATGCAAAAGAGAATTAACGCGTACTAGTCATGGTTCCAAACGCACTAGAACCGAACCAGTTCCGCACTAGTTCGTTTCCCTAGAGGGTAATGACTTTTGCTAAAATTTCAAAATCAAAAGTTATCAAAACAAAGTCTATGGGACTGAGAAATATTATTTTCTAATTTTTAGTCCATTTATAAAAGCGTGGTATATTAAACAAGTTTTTTATTTTATTTATTTTCTACTTTTTAGTCGTGTCTGTATAAAAGTTTGCAATAGATAGGTATTAAAAAGTTTTTTTTTTATAAATTTTATTTATTAAGAACCCACTTGAGGCGGCATTTTGAAGGAAAAATATGACAGTTTTAATGCAAATAAAATCGTATAAGTTAATACCTCCGAATAATGGAAGCGTCTTAAAATTATGTGTTTTTTACTTATTTTTTGTGAATTTGAATCGACTTTAGCGTTTTGACTGTTTTGAGTTGGCAGCTTATGTTACTCAAGAATTAAGTGTTCGTATCATAGACGAAGCTCAGCTACGAGTCGACCCAACCAGCTCACTCCTTGTAAAGGAAACCTTTGCTTGAAGTAGCGAAATTTTTAAAATTCGCAATATTCAGGTTACGAAATGAACGCGTTGCCTGCTAGATATAAATATGAAGCTATTGTTTGCATCTTTAACTTCAAGCGGCTGCACAGCTTGTTTTGTTATTTTTATGTTTAGTAAATGTTCAAGTGGTTTTTGTATAGCAAAAATTGGCCTAATTTTTCTATTTTATTATGTATTTTACAAATTTTCAAAAATTCTCATAATCACGGCGTTCGATACATCAATACGGTGTAGAATTTTCTGCTAAATCCAAATATGATAGCCTCACATTGTGAAAATGGAACGGTTTTCCAGATATTTTAAAATTTCGCTCGTTTTTAATTTTCGTGTTAAGTGCATGTGCAAGTGGTTTTTATAAAGCGACAATTTACCTAATTTTATAATTTTACATTGTTGTACTATATTATTTTTGTATGTACCCTGCAGTGAAAATTTATCAATTGTTAAAACTAACCAACTTATAGTTAGCTTTTTGGCGAGATTTCGATTAATACCTCACTTTTAATTAGCTATGACAAAACCAACTTAAAGTGAATTGTAAAGTCGTGCAGGAGTCATGCAGACGCAATCGGGAGTTGGTTTTCTTTACAAGTTTCTATTAAATATCCTCATACAAAAATTACTTTCAATACACTTTTTTTCTGAACTTCGCAGATTCTTTTTCATATTCAGGACAAATAAAAGGAAGATCGAAATTTTATACTATCATTTTGAAGTTATGTCTGACGGTGTTCGAATATGGGGCCACCCAGAGCAGAATATGTAAACAAATATGAAATGTAATAAAATAAAGTAAATAAATAAGTAAATAAAAAAGTAAAAAAACAAAAAAATATTTTGTTTTTCTTATTGATATTTTATGTCCAAAAGTAGTTAGTTACAAGTTAGTTGACATGTAATGCAGAGGTTGCCAGCCGAATCGGATCAGAATATTGTTATTTTTTTTAAAAAGCACTCCGTTTTTTATAACCATTTGAATCTCAGATAATTACGTAATTCTTATCTAATTAAAGTTTTTAGCCAAGGATCCAATGAATATCCCTATGAAAAAAGTATTGCCCGACAAGTAAACAAAATAACCGTTATTAAAATTTTTGCTAAACATTGATTCCCCAAACAGCCCCATTTGCAATGATTGAAACGAATATATCTGTGTTCGCATGGAAAAGTAGCTTATGTCGAAGGGCTGGATTTAGTATAAATCGGCATTCGCAGCATGTGATTGCGAATGATTCACAGGCACTAAGCCGTTGAACAACGTTTGGCAAATAAACGTGCCAGAAATAGTTCCGATACTAGCAAGTCAATATTCTTATTAAGTCTCATCGAAAAATTTCTTGTCGTTTAAAGAATAAAGGGAATGCCGCATTATACTAAAGCCAGCCTTTCGACATAAGCTACTTTTCCATACGAACACAGATATGTAACATCAAAAGCAAATCATAAAAATTTCGTGAAGAATTATAGTGCACACTTTCTTCTTTTATTAAGTAGTTTTTAAGATTGGTCCAAAAAATCATAGTAAAGAAAGAAACCAATGCAGGTATATCAAGCACAGAAAAAAAAAGAAAAAAATAAAAGGACTATGTTCTCTTTGACGTACGTCAAAGGTCAAGTAGAAGTGGGAACTTGTATGAGTGCCCATTGATAGCTCGGTTATTTATGTAGCTTAAGAAATAAAATGTTTAAAACCATTTTTATCAAAGTTGATAAATATGACATTTGACCAGTTTTGTTACACAAATACTCCCACGACCACAGGCAAAAATATCGGCTACCATTTGTTCTTTTGTTTGCCAGATAGACATACGTTTTATCGTGGCACTTGCACAACATTCGCATTCGCAAAAGCTCCGCATTGATTATTGCGATAGCGAAAGTGAATGCGAATGTTAAAATTAATGCGGAAGCTCCCCGGTTGCGAATGCGAATATCCGCCACAACCCTGGCGTGCTATTATAACATTTCATTTTGAACAGTTGCCTGCTCATCCTCTAAGCAAGAAATTTTCCTTTATTCTTGTAATTTTGAAAAATTAGATTTTTAGCTACATGAACGTACATTTTATAACACCAAGTAGTTTGCAAATTTTAAAAAGTTGTCCGACCTGTAGTATTTAACTGTAATATCGAGATATTTATCTTTAAAAAATTGTGATGTTTCCACAATTTCTCGGGTCCCGCGTATCAACTTTTACATCCCTAGCAACCCTTCTTCTAGCTTTGAAAGGAAACTGGCAACAATGCCGATGACTAATTTTCAACTATAACTTGACTATACTAAAAATAAGGAAGAAAATCATGAAGTTAGGTAAAATTGTTGTTCTATATAACTGCTTAACAGGCTAACCTAATATTCGCGGCTTGCGTTTTGGTACGCACGCCGTCGAATTTGTTTTTTTGCGTCACCCTAAATTGGCTTGCGTGCGTTTGCATTTGATTTCATTGAGCGAACGTCAAATCAAAATGTCACGCAGAACAAAAATTGGAAATTGAGTTATCTTCATACGCACGCCGTTCAATTTCGGTTGGTCCCATACAATTTGTATCTGCATGAGAAATTTTCGACAGTAAATTGGCGGCGTGCGTGAATATTAGGTTAGCCTGTAAGAGCTTATAACTTCCAATTAGCTGCAGCTTTTTTGACAGATTACCCATTGAAAATTATGTCAAAAAGCTGCAATTAACTTTAGAGCCGTCTTTATTTTTACTATAACTACGGGCCTTTGTTTCCCAAATCCTTGACCAATAATGGGAAAATACTGACTACATGTTAATAAATTTGTTAGGGGCCCCGAGTTTCTCTTCCATAGATGTATTGTGTAAAAATGTCCGCTCTTTTCGGCAGATACATTTGGATACAGTTTTCGATTTATTATGGATATCTACTTTAAAGGCTAAGGCAGTGACAACACTGATGCTATATGAGTTAAAATTGTGGGAAGAATTCATGCGTAGTCATGAATTTCTACAAATAAATTCAAATTCTAGCGAACGTACGTTGTTGTTGTTTTAAGTACGTTTCTTGATAAATTTGACTACTATACAACAGTGTACTTTTTGTAATATTTTCAGTCTTGTACAGTTTAGTTAACGGACGAGTTGTGCGATAATATTTTCAGCACTAACGGGCTTTTACAAGATATGCATTTGCATATGTAAATGCTACTTTTTTGTATGTACCCGTATGTACCATATATTCAAATTTATCAGAAAGTTGCATTTACATGTGGCATTTGCCAGTTTTTTTGAATGAGGGTGGAAGCTTAAGATTTTTACTAATTGGCAGGTTCTGCAATTCACTTGCGAGTGAATTTCAATCAAACTCGCTTTGAATTCGAATTGGCAGGGGTTAAAAATCACTCGGAAGTGAATTGCAGATCCTGCCCGATAATCCAGAGACTGAAAATAAAAGTTATTTTACAATTTTTGACATCAAAAAGGCATAGTGAAAAAATTATGCTATAGCTTTTTCAAAGGTACCATTAGACTCATCTCACATTGTAAATTGTGATTCCTCCATGACTTTAAAAAATCTGACTTTAATAATTTTGAGCAAATAATACCGATTATATCTGCTTTTTTTTTAAGGCAAAAATAAAAGTTAAAATTCTTAACACTATAAAAAACGTGTATGTGTGTGTGTAAACATAAAAATATGCGGAATTAAATTGCTGACTCTGCATCAGTGTTGCCGCGCCGTCCCAAGAAATTGTATCACTGACCAAGCCAAAAATGTATCCAAATGTATCCAGTTTTCTTTTTTTACGTATACATCTAATAATTTGTAAGAAAATCAATAATTTTCATGAGAGACATAATTTAAACCATCCTATGGACTTTGGATACATGTATATATATTTTTATTTTTCATAACATCAAAAATTTGTAATTTCAATTTATAAATTACATTTTTGTGCATAAGTATTCTGCAAAGTAAGTATAATAAATAGTAATTAATATGTTATATTTGTACCTGTATACTCTGGAGCATGTAAAACTACTACTGAAAAGTATCTATTTTTCAACAAGAATCTGTATAAATATACGTTTAAAATGTTCAGGATTTTATTTTGAACTTGAGATCTTTAAAATATACACATATAAAATGTTTAAAATTGCAACAATTTTCAAACTAAAAATATTAAAATATTTTAAACATTTTATAGGTAATTTTGCTCTTCGTGACAAATGTGGTATGTAAAAGTAAACAGGCAATGTTTAGTTTTATTACACGGTATGCAAATTTGCACACATTAAAAGAGGAAACTGGTCACTTTATATGCGCAAATAAACACAATTTTTTTAGAGTGTATTGAAAGTCTTTTCAGTAAAATTCATACAAATTTCCTTGAATAAATCAAATTTAGTTTTTTAACAGTGTGTTTTAAACTACATTGAGATCTTGGTTCTTTTTAAATTAACAAATGAAAATATGTGATATGAAAGAGATTACTACAGAAAGAGTATATATTCTTGCTTAAAGCATCTTTTTTAGCAACAATTGCGCTTATACCTATTTTGGAGAGATCTCTTCATATCGAGCCCTAACCGCCAAAATAACGTAAGCGACATTTTTTTTAATTCTCTTTTTGATGCAGAAATATTCCTAGAACATCTAGATGCATTTCTGCATCAAAAAGAAAATTGTAAAAAAATGCCCCTTACGTTATTTTGGCGGTTAGGGCTCGATATGTTCATTGCTTCGTACACAGAAAATAAAATGATTTAATTTCACGCTTAAGTAGCTATTTTTAATACATTTAGAAAACGTAATGCTTTGCACCATCTTTAATGAAAATCGATTTTTGAATGGAAAAAATTTTATAGAAAATATAAAATTTTGGCCTATTTAATAAAGTATCCACATTTTTACTGATTGGGTAAAATAAGTATCTTGCAAAAATTCGTCTTAAAATGTATCCGATCTATTTGGATCCAAATGGCATCCCTGCTCAGCATGTTGTAGAAAATTTAAGGAAATACATAAAATTGTTTATGCCCAGAATAAAGAGATATGACTTTTACTGTAGATACATATGTACATATACATATACCTAGTGCATACGAATGTAGGAAAGTACATATGTACATACATATGTGTATGTGAAAATATATTTAGCATGCATAGTAGGGTGTTTGACTCGGTTTTCGAAGCCGGTTCGTCCCAAATTTTTTGGCGCCTTTTTTAAATCTTAATTTTTTAATATCGAATAAACCGGAGTTTTGTTATCCATTAAACCGGTTATTCATATTATATAGATACACATTTATGTGACTGCATCTAAAATTTCGCTGTAAATTCGTGGTATGTAGGTTTTATTTTTTTGAAAGCGCAAACATAAATTTTATATCAATTCTGCTCTTCAACACTATCAAGCAGGGACGTGAACCGGATGAAAAATTTTGTCGGTTCGGTTTAGCGGTTTGAACCATTTTTGCACTTTTGGATTGGTTCGTCAAAGCGGTTTTTTTGGTCTTTNTCTTGCTTAAAGCATCTTTTTTAGCAACAATTGCGCTTATACCTATTTTGGAGAGATCTCTTCATATCGAGCCCTAACCGCCAAAATAACGTAAGCGACATTTTTTTTAATTCTCTTTTTGATGCAGAAATATTCCTAGAACATCTAGATGCATTTCTGCATCAAAAAGAAAATTGTAAAAAAATGCCCCTTACGTTATTTTGGCGGTTAGGGCTCGATATGTTCATTGCTTCGTACACAGAAAATAAAATGATTTAATTTCACGCTTAAGTAGCTATTTTTAATACATTTAGAAAACGTAATGCTTTGCACCATCTTTAATGAAAATCGATTTTTGAATGGAAAAAATTTTATAGAAAATATAAAATTTTGGCCTATTTAATAAAGTATCCACATTTTTACTGATTGGGTAAAATAAGTATCTTGCAAAAATTCGTCTTAAAATGTATCCGATCTATTTGGATCCAAATGGCATCCCTGCTCAGCATGTTGTAGAAAATTTAAGGAAATACATAAAATTGTTTATGCCCAGAATAAAGAGATATGACTTTTACTGTAGATACATATGTACATATACATATACCTAGTGCATACGAATGTAGGAAAGTACATATGTACATACATATGTGTATGTGAAAATATATTTAGCATGCATAGTAGGGTGTTTGACTCGGTTTTCGAAGCCGGTTCGTCCCAAATTTTTTGGCGCCTTTTTTAAATCTTAATTTTTTAATATCGAATAAACCGGAGTTTTGTTATCCATTAAACCGGTTATTCATATTATATAGATACACATTTATGTGACTGCATCTAAAATTTCGCTGTAAATTCGTGGTATGTAGGTTTTATTTTTTTGAAAGCGCAAACATAAATTTTATATCAATTCTGCTCTTCAACACTATCAAGCAGGGACGTGAACCGGATGAAAAATTTTGTCGGTTCGGTTTAGCGGTTTGAACCATTTTTGCACTTTTGGATTGGTTCGTCAAAGCGGTTTTTTTGGTCTTTGAACCGCGGTTTCGGTTCGGTTCAACTGTTCGAAAAACAAACAAGTAATAAAGTCTAAGTTCGGGCGGAGCCGAACATTAAATACCCGGCGCAAGTAATAAATATATGATTTTCACTTTTCCGCAAGCCGGGTGTATCAATTTTGAGTAATTTAGCTCCTTAAATTTCGAAATATTGAAGTTTCAAGCATTTCTAAAATTTACCGTTATATGAAAAGCGGCCTCAATTTAGTCTGATTTCAGTAATTTTCAACGTTTTGCTTTTATTTGGCAAGCACAATAGCCATAACGAGTTTGGTATAAATTGGTAGACCGGTTACCGAGATACATATGTATATGTGATCATAAGTGGGCGGTGCCACGCCCGAAATTTTATCATAAACGTATTTCTTTTGTCTTTCTGTCACATGGTGGGTATTACCATGTTTAACAAAAAGAAAAAAGTGGGTTCATTTATCTATTAAAACTTGGTTGAAACGAACCTTTAAACCTTTATGGAAAGTGGTTCGGTTTTCGGTTCGGATCGAAAATTTGTAGAAAATTTCGGTTCGGTTAATGGTTCAGTTAATTATAAATAATAATAGAAAAAAGCGGTTGTCCGGTTCAAAATATGTATGTATATGCATTAAGGTAGTCCAAAAGTACATGCGGGGCAAACATTTTAATATGTTATGCTCTCATCCCATAGGATTTTTCTAAATGGAAAAGAGATTACCCGCATTTTTTGTAAAAGAAATTACATTTAGAACTGCCTCAAAGCCCATGAAGTTTTCCACGTATTTTGTATGGGGGAAAAACACTTTTTCGCAGAAATGGTATATAATTCTTGAAAACTATATTTTTTCGATCGGTAAACTGTTTCGTTTGGGAGACTTCCAACAACAATAACCAATTGTTTAAGTATTTAACCATTTTTTTATTGTTATTGGAAACAGATAAAAAATATTGATTTTCAGGAATTCTATACCATTTTTATGAAAAGGAATTTTCTCCATATAAAAAGCGCTTTTTTCGAATTAGACCAAATCAATGGGCATTGTGCATTTCATGTCCATTTTACTAATTATAACACCGTAACTCAAAAACGAAAAAAAAATCAAAACACACGAAACCATCAATATACTCAGGAAACGATGTGCCAAATAATTAAAGCAAAACTGGGTTTTTAGTTTTTCATGCAGAATTTTTTTAAAAGGAATTTGAAATTTCAAATATATGATTAATTAAAAAAACTACTCGGTGTAACACTGATAATAAACTTTTTCAGTGACCAAGTATAGGCCGTAAGGCTGGTCGAGTAATTCACGAAACTGCGTTTAAAATTTTTCCAACATCCTCAAATTCTCTACTTATTCTTAAAAACCCATTTTTACATGACTTCCACACTAAAAAATTTTCAGCTTGGTTATTTTTTACCCAATTTTAAGTTTTTACATGGCTTTGAAAAGAAGAATATTTGTGCTATTTAAGGATATAATAAGTTTTGTGAACACATTGTAAATACATATGTAGACAATTTTTGGAATAAATCTAAAAGTTACAACAATTTTTAATATTTTTTCAGTTCTACAACATTTTATACTAATATTTCAAAAGAAAAACGTTTCTTTTAATGATTTCTTCAAAAAGAATGTTTAATTCTCTTTTTCTAACTAAATATCGCAGTTCCTTCGCCCGAACATCACCGAATAACGGGTATATAACTCCACCTTGATGTATCTCGATAACTTTCTTGGACTTTTTTTTGGAGCCGATTCACAAGGATAATTAAGTAACTAATTTTTTGTGGGTTCTGCGTCTTATAAAATTAAAAAATAGCACTGCACGATAGAACCCCAAGGAAATCCAATTAGCCGAGAAAAGTCTCGAGGGTAGTTTACTTTAGATATTATGGTTAAATCGAGGCTTTTTTCGTACATGAGACAACAAGCTGTAACTCGAAAACATGGAAATCAAAACAAAGCAACAAAAATTCCAATTCATATAAAGATATAACTTATAAGAGAATAATTTAGAATAACATGTTTGAACAAGATTTAAGGGAAAACCTGAAGAACTTATGTTTGGACCGTGAAACCGGCACTTTCCTACATATATGTACATATGCGTTTTTGCGCATTTTTTTCCGAATGCCATCATAATTTTGAGTTTTCAAATTCCATCACTGATTTACACATGCATACGTACATATGTATGCATGGGCGTACGCTGGTACGGGCTAAGGGGAGCGGAAAGGTAAAATAATTATTATCTTTTAATATTTTCTCTTAGTTTGTACTTGAATTTAGGTTTAGGTGTGCTTAGCATTCACAGAAGTTTTGTTAAAAAAAGAAAAATGAAATCATCACTACAATAATTTATCGATTTGCAGAAGACTCTCGAAGACTGTGTTTAAATAAGTCAGTAATATTTTAACAAAAAACAAAACTGACTTCAATTCTCATGTAAAAATTTAAGATTCATGATCCATAAATTCGTTCTAAAACAAATTAGGATGTTACCACCTCTGAGGTACCACCTTTCCTTTAAAAAGGAATTATCGAAATCGGTTATGCGGTAAGATATGTGCATAAAAAAATATTCCGACGAATAGATAACCAAATGCTTTTTTTGAAGTCGGTTAAAAATAATGAAAAAATTACGGTTTTGGTTTAAAGACGAAGTCGCATTTTAAAATTTGCATGTAATTAAGGTAACTAACAAATTTGTATTTTGACTCTTCAATAAGTTCATAATAAACTTTATGCAATGTAAATTCCTTTGTAGGACTCAGTACAACTCAATTGTTACAATAACAAGTAATTTTAAAGCAAAAAATACAACTGACTTTAATTCTCATATACAAATTTAGAAGAGCCGTTAATTTCTTCATGATCCAATAATCGGATCGAAACCAAATTAGTATGGGACCTCCCCTGAGGCACCGGAGTGGTCCAAAGTTATGCGGTAACATACATAAAAAAATTCCGATGAATTGATAACCTGCTCCTTATTTGAAGGCGGTCAAAAAGAGAAAAATTTATGAGGTAAATTATTATAAATTTTTAATAGCTATATTTTAACATACCTAATAAAATTTACATAAAAAAATCTTAGCTCGCCTCCCTAAATAATGCTCTACGTACGCCCATGTATGTATGTATGAAAATGTGCAAGGTACACAGATTCTTAAGCACATATATATGTACATATTAACATAGACAATGTATGTACATAAGTAATAAGTATATTATATTTACTTCGCCCAGCTCAATCTCTCTCACGCCAAGTAGAAGCGAAGTAAAAATGGAATGAAAGCGAAAATGAGCTTGCATTCTATATCTATTACCCAATTTGCCAAACAACTCCTACTCGTTCTGATGAAAAAAAAGAGGATTTAATTAAACTAATTTAATTCGATAAATAAGTACATCAGGTGTATTGTTTTGCAACGAAGGTATAAAAGGCCACTCGGTAAAATAACGAAATAATGCGAAGCAACAACACGAACTCGGCTATTTATCCCAAGTTCAGCCAGGTCAGTTAAAAAATACGCGACCTGACCCGCAATGTTGTTAAGTGAATGAATTGTTAATGAGAAAGTACTTAAAGAAATTTTTGTTCCCTATATACTTTGTTCATATTTTAAACAAATACATACCTACGCAAATACTTGGCACGATTACACATTTCAAATTGTTTTTGTTCATAAAACCCATTGAACTAATAACATGCCTCATAGCAGATACCAACAGGGTTGCTTAGGCATTGTCTCCACTGGAAAACGCTCATGTCGTGAAAACTATATCACAAAATATATTTCCAATGGAGACCGCCTATTTCTCATGGGCTGCAATATATGCCAGCTCTTATTTCTTGACATCTATTGCACGCAATTTGATAGTTGACAGCCATACTTTCATTTGAAAGAAAGCGTGCTGGTAGTAACATCGATGAAATTTTTATATTAAATCCAAATAAGAATCTGTTCTCTATTGGATTATTTATGGTTACGTTTTAGGAAATCATTCAGCAAGTTCTTTCAAGATTTAAATGTTTTTAAACACCGAAATTGAGAGAATGTTGTCTGGCGGCGTCATGCGGCAAATGCTTATTTCAAGACATCAAAGTGCCCACACACAAAAACTTGCAATAATATTGCTCGTCAAAATGACAGTTGATAGGCCATCGGCGTTTGCCTGTGGAGTTCTGCGGTTATGTAGCTAAATGGAAATTTTAACTGAGTTGAGCGTAGAATTCGACCGATTCCCAATTTTTGGCCGATGCTGATGCCGATTAATCGGCAGGAGGGCAAAGAATCGGCCGATTCCGATGTGGATTCCTTAAAAAAAACTACCTGAATATAAATTCATTCAAGAACAAATGCTTTTAATAAATTTTAATAATAAAAGAAAAACATAAACAAAATAACAAAAATAGTATATCGCTTACACATTATCATTGCAATACTTTGTTCCATGGTTTTATTCTTATTCAATGTAAAATAAATATTTCATCCGAAATTACATTTCCTAGTTGGACTCATAGTAGTAAAAATATGCAGCTCTTGGTGGCTATAAATGTGTTTTCAATAGAATTTGTTAATAAATAGTAACCGTAGATTTTAAAATAATGATGAAAGTATTGTTGTAACGCAAATAATTTAACAATCCAGTGAAAAGAACCCGAAAGATTTAGGAATTCAGCAATTAATTCAAAGATAATCTTAACAATACATACAGTGACGAAAATATAAATACGGAAGAGATATTTTAGCATTCTTTGGCCATTTCCCTTTCCTTTATTTAATGTTTATTACTTTCTTGCCAAAGTGTAGCTCGTTATCTAACAAAAACCATGTAAGTAAAAATTTCAAACTTTATACAAAAATTAGCAAAATTCGACAGCTTTTTAATTCGATTTTCTAGAAACATTCTGAGTATGCTGGTTTGTATCCCATTCAATTGTATTATACGAAGTGGAAATTTTAAATAGCTAGGACTTACCGTTGATTTGGGCAATTTTTTGTGGAACGTGTTACTGATTTTCTCCAAAAAAAAAAATATACTTTGTATGGAAGAAAATATGTGTACAAAAAATTGCCAAAAAACAACGATAAGTCCTTAATTATACTAAAATTTAAAAAAAACTGCATACTCAAAAAAATTCTATAAAATCTGATTAAACAGTTTAAAACTTTGATGAACATTTCTTAAAATCTGTCGAATTTTTATAAACGTTATGCAAAGTTTGAAATTTTGATTTACAGGGTTTTGTTTAGATATTAAGCTATATTTTCATAAAAAATACTAAACATGAAAAAAAGCAAAAGTAGCCAAAATTTGCTAAAATGTGTCTTCCCTATTTACATTAGATTTGTTCCACAGGAGCCCACGGGTACCCGCGGGTGCCCAAAACAACCCAGAAAGCGTTCCTCATGCTAGAAAAATGGGTAACAGAGAGCGAATACCTTCCACTTTTGGATCGTAAATATCTTCTTCTACATGCCCGAAACAGCCCGGACTTTTTTTGGTGCAAGAAGTCAATGTGAAATAACAGCTGTTGGTTGTTCACATCCGAAAGCGAATTTTGTAAATTACAAAAATGAAATAAAGAACTTAAGTTTCAGAAATGTACGTATTTGCTAATTTTATTAGTTATATAAGATAGATACACATAAAATTATTGTTTAGAACTGATATGTTGATTCCGGTTACGAATAGTGGTTTTTTGCATTCCTCACGCTCTGGGCACTTTTGGCACGGGTTGACACATTTTTGACACTTGCGAGAGCGTAACTTATTTTTACGATCTAATTACCGAAACATCCCGGAAAGCGTGTGGAACAAACCTTTCCTCGCCACCATACATCATATAAACGAAACATGGGAACACATTTATGACAGGAGGATATTTTGAGATTGAAAGGAATTAAAAAACTGAAAAATAAATGACATGGAATGAAGTGCGGAAAAATTAAAAGGATCGGCTAAGAATCGGCCAAAGACGGCCGATACTAGCCGATGCCGATTAATCGGTCTGACTCTAGTTGAGCGTTCTTTTGTGGCTAGGTTATGAAACCGAAACGAAGCTAGAGCGGAGAATACACGAGGAGCATTGTTACAAACACAAGTTTCACACTTACAATGTTACGGTCAATGTTACTATTGTATGGGCATGTTTCAAACAATGCTACGGTTACAGTTGAAGTTATCAAATTTTTTTTTGATTTTGATACAAACAAAAGTTGTAACATCAATCTAGTGTAAACAAAATGGGAAAACAAAGAATAGGAAACATTTTTTGTAGCCTTAATCATTTCTTGTGGTCTGGACAATTTTTTGCCCTCATTACAACCAATTTTATTTAATTAATTTGGTCATACAGAATAAAAAGAAAGCAACTGTATAGTCAGAAATTCCTCTGCAAAATGATGTTTGAAAAAAGGACTTCGACTTGCTGTCTATGCGAGTACAGCCAGACGAGTTCACCATAACGAAGACGAAACGAATTCGATCGATGTGAAAAAACGAAGTCGATTCGAACTTGTCCTCGTTCTGTGGCAAATTGGGATATTGATATGGATCTACTGAATGAACGTTTATACATATGTACATATGCATGCAAATATGTAGTATATGTGTATCCCGACAAACATTGAGGTTAGTTATCGATTAGAGAATGATTGGAGAACTAGTCACATTTTCCAATCGAAAAACTATCAAGAATCATAGCGATCTCAACAAAAATGGGACATAGTTCTCAACTCGATAAAATATTAATTCTCTAATCTAATTTTAATGTTGATCTCTAATGCTGTTTTGATTTATTAAATAAAACGCTTTGTTTGTAAAATTTGTATTAAATGTATTTTCAATAAAGTAATAATTAATTATTTGAACTTAACAATAATCTATGATTCATTCGTTTGGAATATCGCTTATTTACGTTTATTTGAATTTACGTTGTTTCTCTAATTTTTCTCGAATCGAATTCTAATGTACTTCTCTAACTTCGTCATCGAGTCGAGAACGATTAGAGAATGACCCTAGTTATATAAGGTTTGTATAGTAACTTCTCCAGTAAAACATTGCAGCGAGAGCGTAAAAGCAAAGTAGAGCGTAAAATTGAGAAGAACGGAAAACTAGCAGAAAAAGTTAATGAACACAAAACTAGCAAAAACTTGCAAGTGAACAGCTGTTGCACTGTTTTGATATTCTGCTGTAAACATTTTACTATTTATAAATCATTTTTAAACGCTTTGCTTTACACACACGCACTTACACCAGTCCAGTACATCATTAATAGCTGTGTTTTCGTATTCACCAGCAAAAAATTTCCAGTAACTTGCCAGTAACCAAATTTCGGAGAGTAAGTCAATATTTACTCCCAATGAGTGAAATATGCAAGAAAGTACGAAAACGCAAAACCAGCAAGAAGTTGCTAGTTTTATGAACAGCTGATTAATTTGTTATTTTCCGATACAATTTTCTTAGAAAACTAGTATTTTCCATCTTATTATATATTTAAATGGGTTTATTTTGTCAATTGCAACTCTAAAAGCAACACAAACAATTATTTTGTTAATGTGAATTACATTAAGCATCAGGTCATCAGCTGTTTTTCTTACTAGCAAATAGTTGCTAGTAAAAATTTATCCAGTAAAAATCCTCTCTCAATTTCCCCTCTTTTGCTAGTTTCTTGCAAGTTTTTGCGTACGAAAACGACATCCAGTAAAAAACCAGTAAAATTAGTACTGGATTTACTGGATAGTGCGTACGCGAACAGGGCTAATATTTTGATTTCTACTCATTTTACTTTTGTTTGTGCTAAACCAATTCAACAAATGGCGGCTTTTGACACTTATTCTTCTTCTTCTTCTGCTAGCTAATTTCTGCTAGTAGAAATTTCACTAGCAAGAATTTGCAGCTCTCCCGTGTTGTTACGATCTCGATGCAGTGCTCTCTTGCAAATTTTTTGGGTTATCATACACTTTTCCAGTAAAAATTTGCAGGTTCCAGTACAAAATAGTACTGACTATTGGTTACTATACAAACCTATAGTGTAGAAATCTAAATTTCTCTAACGTTAGAGACTGTGTTTGCTGGGATCATGCTTGCAGAAAAATAATTCGCAAAGAAAAAGCGCTAAAGGAATTAAATATCAGCCATGTTAAATACTTGTTGGCAGGCAAACTGTTTTCGCGCCACGCGTATATTACGCGTGCATTACTTTTGTACCGACTTTCATACAATGTTCTCCCAAAGCTCAAACAGGTCGCTTTTAGGGAGTGCACCAATTCCACCACATATACATATGTATGTACCCTGTGCATAAAATCTCTAGTTCTGAACTGTTGCGCTTCTAGTACATACAGACCCAGTACTTGTTCGCGATAAATCTCTTTTATATGCAAACAACTGGCGAATTAAACATGGTGATGTCCTAGGAAGTGTCATCTGGGAAGTGCAGAATGGAAGCGCATTTATTTGTACGAAAAAGCCGCCAAACACATATCTGTGTAAAGTAAACAAGCCCCCCGCTGCATCCCTTTTTCGATAGTTCCGAACTAATTCTAAATTCAACAGATAAGATCTAGTTCGTTCCGCATCCCTTCTTCTATAGATCCGAACCAGTTCTTTATTCGTCACCTTAGATATAATTTCTAATGAAAAAATGTGAAATAAAATAGTTTTTTTAAAAGTACCACATTTCGCTGGTATCTGACTGGTTCGTTTTCGGCGATAAAGATCTAGTACGGAACTAGAAATTTGACTTACTAGGTATGTAGGTGCAAATGTATATACATACGCGCATACATATGCACATACATACATATGTACATAAATGTAAATACAATGTATGTATGTATATTAGGCATATGACTTTTTTAAAGTTAAATATACCTGCATATGAGGAGTGATGAAAAAGTAAAAAAATAAAAGTTTTGTCAAAATTTGGCGAAAAAAAGTTCCCGCGGGGAAATCTTAGAAGAAATATTCCGTAGACTTGGAATTTTCGAATATATGGAGCGTTTCACGTCAATTATCCCAGGCGCGCTCAGCGGTGCAAAACGATCTACTTATCGACCAGTTGGGAAGCAGAGAGAAAATGGGAAAACAAACTCGCAAACTATGATTTTTATATATTTTTATCAGGGGCGGAAAATAATCATTATTTTTTAAATTTTAGCCAAAAAAATTAAGAAGTTGTAATCGGCGTAAAACAATTTTAATTATATTCACTATTATTGGCTCAAATCGTGCATTTTTGGCCCTACTTTACACCGAATGGCACTTAATGTACAATTTGGCACTTACTTAGTACCAAAATGGCAATAAATTTTTGTGAAATCCTTGCGTGTTCTCCTTTTTCTCAACTAAAATTTTCTAATTTCTAAAGATAACTCAACTGGTTTATCTTATTTTGGCATAGCACTTTTGTATTAGAAACGTGGTTCTTATTTTATTGCTAAATGGGAAGGATTAAAAACGATGGCACCATTTTTGGCTCTTATATTTTACTATTTGGCACATTTTGGCACTTTTTATCCTCTATATGGCACCTCATAGCTAAGGATAGTTGGCAGCCCTGGTCCCCATCTCTTCCTCGGTATCTTAACCTTTTTCCGTGTGTGCCCATCAGACAGTGTCCGGTGATTACCCCGACCACTACTCTGAGAGAGGAGTGGTCCAGCCGGGTAAGAGCTATGGATCGCTTTACATCAATCTTTAGCCAAATTTGCCTGGTAGTATAGCAGGTGGTTTCCACAGCCCACCTTATATTATGGTAGAATTACAAAATTCTCTTTTTCAAATAGAATTATAATTTATTTAAATAAATATGTCTTAACAATTTCAACGTTGAATCAATACTAATTTTTAGCAATGAAATTTCTCTGAATGTAAAATCGTCAACAGAAACAAACTATTTCTTAACAAGTGTCAAAGAATTAAGGTGTGTGTACATATACAGCGTGGCGCGAATAACTGTTACCCCGGTTTTCTTGAGAAATAAAAGAGTCCTTTATAGATTTTGCGAAAAAGTATTTTATTATTAATTTTCCACAGATTTTACTTTAGTTGTATTAATTAGTTATTAAATTTTAATCCCTATTTACATTTGCCAGCAGTTTAAACTTTGAGAGAAAAGTTCATTTGGCATGCAAGTATTTTTCAGGTGTATTCTTAGGCTTTGTATAAAAAAAAATACAAAGAAGGAATAAACTGTATAAGGTTGGTCGAATGAATGGCCGTCCTAGTCACCAGTTCCGAGTCCATTCGATTTTTGAGTATGAAGCCTTATGTTGGACAAAAGGGGGAGTATAAAGGACTCAAAATGGAGAAAATTTGCCTATGGTTACAGAAGATATGGAATAAATTAATTGACGAAGACCTGCGTGTGAAATGAACTCTTCTCTCAAAGTTTACACTGCTGGCAAATGTAAATAAGGATTAAAATTTGAAAACTAATTAATACAACTAAAATAAAATCTGTGGAAAATTAACAATAAAATACTTATTTTGTAAAATCTATAAAGGACCTTTTTATTTCTCAAAAAAACCTGGGTAACAGTTATTCGTCGCCACGCTGTATATTTGTATTAACTTATGAAACTACAAATACTCCCCTCCAAATCAAGCAGAAAGTTGTATTGTATAAATGTTGCTAAGTTCAAAGATTGTATTTTTAAAGTAAAGAAAATGTGACTCGTTTCTTTGGTGTACTATGTATATAATTTTGTTTTGTGTTCCGTGTATGCAGGTTTAATACGATCGATTGATATATTCTTCGATTCTCCATTTATGAGTATTTTAAAAAACTTCAGACTCTTCTCATAAACTCAATAGGTCCCTCATAAGGGCAGCTTAAACCAGGTTTTTAATTCATAATTTTAACAAAAACCTGTTTACATGCCCTTAAACTGCTTGGCATAAAACATTTTCCCGAAGTAACATGATGTGATAAATTTGAACGAGACTTTTTAAAATAGCTTTTTAATTTAGTTAATAAGTCTGTGTTATTAAAATCCTTCTGAGTATCAGTAACAAGTTATCCTGGTAATCGTAAATTTTGACCGTAAACCATTTCCGAAGGAGTTGCCCCTAAATCTTCTTTAAAATAAGAACGCAAACCTAATAAAATGATCGGTAGTTCCTCTGACCAATTGTTTGATGTACCACGAGCAACAATGGAAGTTTTTAATTGGCGATGTAATCGTTCTATCATTCGATTTGCCTGAGGATGATATGCGGAAGTTATAATTAGCTCACTTCCAATATACTTCGCCAGTTCACGGAAGATGTTTGGGGTAAACTGAACTCCTTGGTCACTTGTTATATGAGTCGGTACCCCAAAACGTGGAATATACTGCTGAATAAATTTTTGAACAATATATTTTGCTGTAGCTTCTCTTAAAGGATAAGCTTCAGGCCAACGCGTATTTCTATCTATGATTGTTAAGATATATCTAAATCCATTTGACATTGGTAACGGACCTATTATAGCTGTATGTATATGTTCAAATCTGCCCTTAGGAATTTCTATTTTTGAAACTGGAGACTTAACATGTCTAAAAGCTTTTGACTTTTGACAATCAATACATGTTTTGCCCATTCATTTACCTCTTTCACCATAAAAGGCCAGAAATATTTAGAAGTCAACAACCGCCGCTGGATGACTTATACCAGTAGTGTCCACCCGGTAGCTCGCGGGCGCCTGGTAGCTCGCGAACTAAATTTTAGGCGCCCGCAAACAAGAAGATGAACAGAATATTTTGTATTGAATGGGAAAGTTTAACAATTGGAAGCTTTTTTGGTACATAAGTAGACTTTTATTTTNTGAAATGAACTCTTCTCTCAAAGTTTACACTGCTGGCAAATGTAAATAAGGATTAAAATTTGAAAACTAATTAATACAACTAAAATAAAATCTGTGGAAAATTAACAATAAAATACTTATTTTGTAAAATCTATAAAGGACCTTTTTATTTCTCAAAAAAACCTGGGTAACAGTTATTCGTCGCCACGCTGTATATTTGTATTAACTTATGAAACTACAAATACTCCCCTCCAAATCAAGCAGAAAGTTGTATTGTATAAATGTTGCTAAGTTCAAAGATTGTATTTTTAAAGTAAAGAAAATGTGACTCGTTTCTTTGGTGTACTATGTATATAATTTTGTTTTGTGTTCCGTGTATGCAGGTTTAATACGATCGATTGATATATTCTTCGATTCTCCATTTATGAGTATTTTAAAAAACTTCAGACTCTTCTCATAAACTCAATAGGTCCCTCATAAGGGCAGCTTAAACCAGGTTTTTAATTCATAATTTTAACAAAAACCTGTTTACATGCCCTTAAACTGCTTGGCATAAAACATTTTCCCGAAGTAACATGATGTGATAAATTTGAACGAGACTTTTTAAAATAGCTTTTTAATTTAGTTAATAAGTCTGTGTTATTAAAATCCTTCTGAGTATCAGTAACAAGTTATCCTGGTAATCGTAAATTTTGACCGTAAACCATTTCCGAAGGAGTTGCCCCTAAATCTTCTTTAAAATAAGAACGCAAACCTAATAAAATGATCGGTAGTTCCTCTGACCAATTGTTTGATGTACCACGAGCAACAATGGAAGTTTTTAATTGGCGATGTAATCGTTCTATCATTCGATTTGCCTGAGGATGATATGCGGAAGTTATAATTAGCTCACTTCCAATATACTTCGCCAGTTCACGGAAGATGTTTGGGGTAAACTGAACTCCTTGGTCACTTGTTATATGAGTCGGTACCCCAAAACGTGGAATATACTGCTGAATAAATTTTTGAACAATATATTTTGCTGTAGCTTCTCTTAAAGGATAAGCTTCAGGCCAACGCGTATTTCTATCTATGATTGTTAAGATATATCTAAATCCATTTGACATTGGTAACGGACCTATTATAGCTGTATGTATATGTTCAAATCTGCCCTTAGGAATTTCTATTTTTGAAACTGGAGACTTAACATGTCTAAAAGCTTTTGACTTTTGACAATCAATACATGTTTTGCCCATTCATTTACCTCTTTCACCATAAAAGGCCAGAAATATTTAGAAGTCAACAACCGCCGCTGGATGACTTATACCAGTAGTGTCCACCCGGTAGCTCGCGGGCGCCTGGTAGCTCGCGAACTAAATTTTAGGCGCCCGCAAACAAGAAGATGAACAGAATATTTTGTATTGAATGGGAAAGTTTAACAATTGGAAGCTTTTTTGGTACATAAGTAGACTTTTATTTTTGAATTTTCACGAACTCATTCACTTATTATCTTTCTATTCCAGACATGACAGAAACTCTGTTTCAGGATCTTCAAAACAAAAACAGCGTAATCTTAGCAATAAAAAAGTGTCGTTATCTGATGACCTACCAAACGTTATTCATGGTCAAATAAAAAGCGATTTCAAGAAATGTGACTAGGTTTCCTTAAAAATGGATGAGTCGACCGATGTTTCAGACTCTCCGCACTTATTAGTGTTCACCAGAGTGGTATTTTCTGATTTTTCTGCTAAGGAGGCACTGTTAGTCAATCTGACTTTGGAAACTCGTACTCGTGGGCAAGATATAAATATATAACGTAGTGAAAAAGAAGGAAAATCTGATTGCAAAAACACTCAGCCATAACAAGGTTATGAGCACGATCGTTCGTATTGTGAATTTTATTCGCGGATGACCGTTAAAGCATCGGCAATTCAAAGCCTTGCTCGATGAATTTGAGAGTTAATTCGGTGACATATTCTTCCACTCTGAAGTAAGATGGCTGAGTCAAGGTAAAGTGCTCTCATTATTTGTAGCTATGAAGACAGAAATAAAGATTTTCCTGAAACCCAAAGGCAGCATTTTTAACTGATGTGACTGCAAAACTAAGTGATTTCAATACAACTTTGCAATCTCGAAATCGATGTATGACAAAGAAAAACTTTCAACATTTCCAGACGTTTACTCTTCTGGAACAGGCCTTTTCACAATGGTTATAAAAAACAAATACCGATACGTACTGACTGACGAACATGTCAAAAATACCTTGATTTTAACCTGCACAACTGTGCAATATAAACCAGATTTTAAGAAGTTATCTGAATATATGAAGATTCTAGCATCATATGTGACACGTAAAGTTAAAAGGGACCTACGGTCAGAAAAAAATCGGTTTTCACTTTTTCATCGACTCTTATAGTAAACGGGCCACTCTTTCCAATGCAATAAACCGCAGCTTTCTAGCTGCAGTAGTTTTTCACAATTTCACTTCAAAGTTTGGTACTTTCACAAAAAAAAGTACAAAAAAATCAAATCTGACAAACTATTCTGAAATTAATCAAATTCGCTTGAAACTCGTTACTCGGGGGTTTTCGAACATCGGATTCGTAATCACTTACCTCGGTATCAACGACATTTTTGAGTTTCACATGAATCCGAACAAATTTTAAATTTTTTCGCCATTTTGAGTTTTTAAAAACGAACATCGGATTCGTAACCAGTGACACCAAAAACCCCCGGGTAATGAGTTTCAAGCGATTCCGATCAATTTTTAGAAATTTCATCCGCCATATTGGATCCGCCATTTTGAATTTTGGAAAACTAACATCGGATTCGTAATCAGCGACCCCGAAATCCCCCGAGTAACGAGTTTCAATCCATTACAATGTCAGAAGCATCAAAATCAACTTGGTAAACTTCAAAGTCGTTTTTCTCGAAATCTTTTTTTCTTAGCGTAGGTCCCTTTTAACTTTACGTGTCACATATTAAGTTTATTGGGCATGTGCTGCGAGTCGTACGATTTGAAATCGGTGCGATTTGCAAACTATTTTTGATTATTTTTGGGGAAAGTAATAAATATTTCAAATGAAAACGGCGAGAAACACATAACTTACGTTATATCTATCCATTCAGTACCAAATTTTGCCGTTTTGTTAATCTATCTCCGAAGAAGGTTTTTCAGATCGCATCGATCTCAAATCGTACGAATTGCAGCACATTCCTATATGTTTACAATAAAATGAATGTTCTTCATTAAAATATTATGCACTGTTATTAGTTTAACTTAACTGTATAAACTTTAATAATAAATAAATATTTTAAAAGGTTCAAATAGTAGAATATATACAATGAATATAAGAAGAGTGAAACGAGTTAACGCAGTTAAGATTGAAGTTAAGCTAGCGGTGCCCGCGTATTATAGCGATAGTTTCAAAGTAGCCCCTTGTCCAAGTTCTGTTGGACACCACTGACTTATACTATGCAATTTGTCAAATACATAGGTACTTATCCCCGTAAACTATTTGGTATGTAAGGCCTAGTAGTCCCATTGCTTTCTTCACAATAAATGTTAAAATTCAAAAAGCGTATTTTAATTTCTACTATCTTATCTTTCATTTGTCCAAAATACAATTTTTTGAAATTAAGTTCTTGTTCTTCGCTTCAATCTCTGGAATTCTCGAAAGTGTATCTGCAACTATATTATTCTTGCCGGAAATATGTTGAATATTATTAGTGAACCGCGAAATATTTTCCAGATGCCTAATTTGTCTAGGACTTCTTTCAGTTTGTGAAATTAAAACATAAGTTAAGGGCATATGATCAGTGTACACAGTAAAATTTCTACCTCCCAAGAAATGCCTAAAATGTTTTATTGTCTCATCAATCGCTAAAAGTTCCCGATCAAATGTACTATACTTTGATTCAGCGGGAGTTAACTTCTTTAAATAAAATGCTAAAGGTTCTAAATTATACTAGAATTACAAAATTATTATTTTTTAAATAGAATTATAATTTATTTAGATAAACATGTCTTAACAATTTGAACGTTGAATCAATAATAATTTTCAGCAATGAAATTTTTCTGAATGTAAAATCGTCAACAGAAACAAAAACTATTTCTTAACAAGTATCAAAGAATTAAAGTGTGTGTACATATATATATATTTGTATCAACTTATGACACTACAATATTTACCTCCTCGACGAGTTCCGCCTTTGTCTGTGTTTGCAGGAGGTTAGAGGTATGCCCGCATTCCGAGCAGAATTACCTTAAGATATTTCCGTCCCCCTCCTTGCCAGATCTTCGGATAGGTAGTTGCTACGAATGTCCCAATGTCCAGGGACCCATGCAACAGTCAAGGAACATTTTTATGCCAGCAAGTTGAGAGTATTCCTGCATTCTATGGCTACTTTGGATGTTGTTCCGTTAGAATTGAGAGATTTGATAGCAGCTTGGCTGTCAGAATAGAAAGCAATAGGTCCTGGAGGGGCGGAGGTTATGAGCCACCGAGCCGCCTCCATTATGGCGTTAAATTCTGCTCGAAAAACGCTACATTGGTCCGGTAAGCGAAAACTGAGGTTTAGCGCGAGTTCGTCAGAGTAGATCCCGCTACCCACTTTCTTGTTATGCTTGGAACCATCTTTATATATGGCCGTAAACCCTGGGTTCAGGTCAAAGCAAATTACTATTACTTGATTTTTATTTTTTCCATCAAAAAGAATTATTATTTGATGATTTTTTTTCGCTCAAATATAATAATTTTTACTGAGTTTTATTTTTTCACTTAAGAATAATGATCGTTCAAAATACTCAAAAGCTATACCAGCGTGATTTCCGACATATTATTTTTAGAGTTTCAAAATTTTAAGTCCCAAAATTTTCAGGTCAAAATTTCAGTAGATTGCGTCTGTATGGCCTTTTCAATTTTATAATGAATCATTATTTTTAAGCGGAAATATAAAACTCAATAATAATTTTTATTTTCGAAGGAAAAATAAAAATCAAATACAAATTACATACTTCTGTTGAGCGAGAAAATAAAACTCAATAATAATTATTTTTAATATTTTTATTGAGCTTTGTACCACAATTGTTTATTAGGAAAAATTGAAAAAGCAACAAAGTCTAAGCGGTAGAAGTTATAGCACTATTTCGGAGATCACCACATCTCCTCATCAGACTTCTTTTT
>NW_016157161.1:511663-522934 GCF_001687245.7 Rhagoletis zephyria | reverse complement strand
AAAAAGAAGTCTGATGAGGAGATGTGGTGATCTCCGAAATAGTGCTATACTTGCCGCTATTTAGACTTTGTTGCTTTTTCAATTTTTCCTAATAAACAATCGTGGTACAAAGCTCAATAAAAATATTAAAAATAAAATGTTAACAAGCCACAATAACATTGACAAATACATAGTTTAGGAAGAGCCTGCCTGAAACTATACAAAAAAGCAAATAAGCAAATGGATGTATAGAATTGACAACAACAACCACGCTGTCGAGTTTAAATAGCGGCAAATCAGCTGCACTTGATAGTAGTTGGTTGAATAAGGAAAATGAATTAGCAACAAGAGTTTACGGGATGTACATAGCTCAGTGGTTAACGCTTCTGACTTTGAACATCGAATTCGCAGGTTCGATCCCTGCTGAAGTCTAGAAAAAAGAAGTCTGATGAGGAGATGTGGTGATCTCCGAAATAGTGCTATAACTTCTACCGCTTAGACTTTGTTGCTTTTTCAATTTTTCCTAATAAACAATCGTGGTACAAAGCTCAATAAAAATATTAAAAATAAAATGTTAACAAGCCACAATAACATTGACAAAAAATAATTATTATTTTTAAATAATGATTATATGTTGATTTTAATTATTTTTCTTAAGTCATCTCAATCGAAAAATGAAGTTTTTCAGTTTTCAGAGTTATGAAGCGCGCGAGATCAGTCGCGGCGCTCCCTCGCGTCACATCAGCCCGTTCGCATGCATGAAGTAACAGTCGTTTTGAAATTTACACAATAAAGCACGGATTATTGCAATGAACTTAAGTTTAACAACACTTCTTAATACTTATTAAAAAATGGATATTTATAAAAAAATCTCTAAAAATTAAAGGGCTGATTTTTCCAATTTAAAACCCTTTTTATAAGGTTTCACATCTAACTTCTTTTTTAATGCGGCATTATGGACGGCGGCCACTGTGATGTAGAGGTTAGCAGCGCATGCTACCACTCCGCAGCTCCTGGGTTCAAGACCTGGTCAAAGCAACATCAAAAAAAATATAGAAAAAAGGTGTTTTTTTATTAAAAGCGATCGCCCCTCGGCAGGCAATGGCAAACCTCCGAGTGTATTTCTGCCATGAAAAAAGCTTCTCTTAAAAATACAATCGCCGTTCGGAGTCGGCGTAAATCTGTAAATCCTCAATTCGGAGGAGAAGCTCGGCCAAACCATAACATATTTGTAAGCGCCAATCTATTATTATTATTATAGTCGTATATCTGAAGATGTCTTGAAGATTTTCAGATTTAAACATCAAATAGTTCAAAATGGGGATGTCAATGGCAAAAATACATCGTTGTTTTTCCTCAAGTCGATGCATCGAAACTTGCATCGATACTTGTTGATGCATCGGACGACGTACATCGATGCATCGATACATATAGATTTTTCCTTCACTATGGAAATAAAACAAATACAATTTGAAACAATTTAACAAACTTTTATTTTGATTTTAAGTATAGAGTAGTAGCGACTCAAATAAGTGTTCACGTGTAGATTTCTTTTATTTAATTATTCAATACGTTTTTTAAGTTAACATTTTTTGTTATTTTTTAGAAAAATAGTGCTCATGCTTTAACCAAACCATGTAACAATGTTTCAAACTTTATATAAAATTCAACAAATTTTCATTAATTTTTTAACATTTTAATATTAGTGTTTAGAACATTTTAGTATGCAGTTTTATAGCTCATAAAAATTTTGTCTATTAAAGTGCAAGTAAGTAAAAGAAAAAAGATTACAAATAAAAGCAATTGAAACTTGCCCTTTATTATTCTAAAATTTTATGAGCTGTAAAACTGCAGCTTGCTTTCTTTGAATTTCAGACAAAGCGATGTTTGGGCGTTCGATGCACTAGAGATGTCTCGACGCATCGACTATTTATACATCGAGTGGTAAATTTTCGATGCATCGAAGCAAAACATCGATATTTTCGATGCATCGATGTGTTTTCGACATCCCTAGTTGAAAAGTATAACAAATAATAGATTTGTGCACGAACGATTGATCTCGCGCGCTCTAAAACGCTTTGTAACTAGAAAAAAGGTACCACTTTTATTGATGATTTCTATCACGGTTGCCGCTTGTTAAAAAAATAACCAACCAAAAAACGTAATTTTTGTTGGTTTTTCATAATTTTTCATTCTTAACTGTATTTACTTTTAGAAACGGGTCATATGACTAATGTATAATGTATGTAAACATTAGTGTGTTCAACTGTGTTAACGAATCATTATTTTAGCAGAATGAACGCTTATTGGCTCTGTGGCACACATACTGTATGGAAAATATCTTCGGTGCGAAGGTAGAGGAAATGCAACGACTGATGCGAGAAACGTCGCGCAATGTGTTTTGAGACTTTTCACAGTGGTTTTCACGAATTTTCTTTAGTTGAGAGAAAATCGTCGCCTAGTCAACGTCGTCTTCTAACTTCGAAAGAACCGAAATAAACATTCTGATCTAGTCAAAACGACTAAAGCAGACTACAATTACACCTATTTTGGGACTTAACGAAAATAACGAGACTAAGGAGAAAAGCGAAAAAGTTCGTAAATGAAACTAAATAAAATCGGCTTACATGAGAAATTTTAAATGTTCATAGGGGATTATAGTTTTACATATGTATATAAATACAATACCTATAGACTGTATTTAATTTTTTTGCAAACTAGTTCATGTGCTTTGTGAAAAAAATTGTGTTGCAACCAAAATACAAGCAAAATAAAAAAGAAATCGAAGCGAAATAGTGTCCTAAAAATTACAAATTTTATATGCACCCGTTAAAAATTCAAGGCAAATTTTAAATCAATATTGTAAAGCAAATATTTAAAATATCCAAATAATACATGAAGAGGAGGTAAAATATAATATTTAACGGATTTTTCAGAGAACAGTGTGCCAAATTTTCCACAGCAACATCTTTAAATTTAGCGAAACAGAAGTTGCAGCAGCGGCGGCGGCATCTTTTTAACAAATTGTCCTAGTATCTGTGGCGCATTAAAGCGTAAAATCTCAGAATCTATATATTCTGACAAATTAAAAATATATACAGCCGTAGTAGTAGCAGCAGATATATCGAAAACTTTTCAAGGTGAGTTTATTTTTAGAAATTCGAAATAGCTGAGCAGAAGATTTGTTTTCGAAATGTATCTGCTCTTCATATTTCATTTTGCTCTTTTCATTCAATTCTTCAGTTATTTTGAAGATTTTTTGACAATAGCAGACCATTTAATTATATACATATGCATAAACACAAATATATATGCACACACACATATATGTATGTACACATCCATATGTATGTACATACCGATGGATCCATAAATATGTACATATGTACAACTCATAAGTAGATAGATATGTACCTTCGTACACTTATTTGGATATGTACCTACTATATATGTAAGCATGTGCAACTAAAACTTTGTGTTATGTATTTACTGTGTGAATTTATCCAAATGTTCATTCATATTTACTGATTTACATAGAATCACATCAGAATACAACTACATAATATATACGTTTCTTTGGAGAGTTTTGGCATACAATTTTCGTCCTTGGTTGGCTCTAAAAAAGCCAAAATCAAATTTCGTTAATGCATTTATTTAATTGTTACCCGACCTTAAAGTTTATTTTGAAGTTATTTGTTTTCATTCATATATATGCATATCGTCACTTGAAATGCAAAAAAGACGTAACAAACATCATCATTAAAATGCAAAAAGTCATAACTAATAAAAAATTCTAAATTCACTTTTCGATTTATATGATGGATTTCATCGAATTACAACCACATCATTTTATGAAAAAAATTAAAATATTAGTCACGACTTTTTCCATTTCATTTACGATGTTGTTACGTCTTTTTGCATTTCAGGTGACGATATATGTATATGGCCCAAATCGCCGAAAACGAAACCAAGGGTAAACAATCTTTTTCTCAGGTTTCGCAGATTTTTTATTATATCTGGGTCAAACATATTCTAAGGTGTCGGACAAGTTTAATATTAACACGAGTCTCCTTCTCTCAAACATAAAAATTCACTTAATCCTGAGATACCTTTTAATTAATGAAAATTAAAAAGCACATCATGAAATGAAAGGGTAGTTTAAATTTAAGGACCACCACTTTTTTGCATTATACTTGCCTCTCTTTGCTTGCCTTGTTTTACTTTGAAGTTAATAAAGAAAGTTTTCGACAAAAAAATCAGTGATTCGTTTTTTATATGCAAAAAAATTCGGCAGTATTTTTTACAATGAAATGTAACAGTCCAAAATATCAAACAATTTTTTGGCGCGGAATCCACCAGGCTAAAAAAATTGGAAAATATAATTTTCTTCGAGCATTTTCGGCCTTCTTTCAAAATATTAGCTGTGCCGGAAGAGCGATATTTTGATACATGTTCTTAAAAGCTTCAACGCGCAAAGCAGATTTTAAAAATATTTTTTTCCCATTCGATATTAAATCGTCAACATCACTGAAGCGAGCTCTAGTGGTCTGAAACTATCGATGGCACTATCGATACTATCAATGGTTTTTGATTATCGTACCACCATCGATAGTTTTTGATAGTTTTGGTTTTTCCTATTTTATTGTTTTATCGCTTGTGGTCACTTTTAATGTGCATTTGATAAAACACCATTTAATAAAAGATATTTCGGCAGCGTATATTTACCAACACTTTCCTGTTTCAGCGGGTGTTTTGTAGTGATGGCACGATTAATCGAATAACCGATTATAATACTATTTTCATTCGGTTAAGGATTTAATTGTATCGAAATTTTCCATTCGATTAATCGAGCGACTAACCGATTAATTTTTCAAAATAATCGAAAATAAACCATCAAACATTTACTAATTTACTCTCAAAATAATGTATGAATCCAAATAAGTTGGAATGTTTTTTACATTCTCGTATTCTGGAAATTTTTTAAACGATATTTTTGCCAAAACCCGCAACACAAGCTTAACCTAAGTAGTTACTAAAAAATCACAACCCAGGTATGCACATATTTTCATTTTTCGTTACTGAGTAACGAATACAACCCCTGACTCGAAATACCGAATCGCTACTCACATAATAATCTCGTTACTCGCATGTTCCGTGTGCAGAACAAATTTCTGAAATCGCTTTTTGGCTGTTCACACAGCGAATGAGTTTCTGGCAATCTTTCTCGATACTAAAATGCAACCATGGGCGGTGGGGTTGTCGCATGGTGCAGCGAACAATGTATTCTATCATTCTTGGTTTGATTGCTATTTCTCTTGTAAAAGCGAGAACGAAAACGCAAAATCTGTGGTCATAAGCAATAATCGCCTAAGTCGAAAAACCTGAATTCGCGAAAAGCGATTTAAAGCTTTGGGTTGTAATGTTAACCTTATGGGGAAACTAAAAGACTTTCATTTATAACTTTTTAAATAGAATAGGTAACGAGGTGGGAGTTTGTCGTAGACATGGAATAATAGTTGCAGAAAACGATAGCATATATAACTCAATTCTTTCCTAAGTCGACTTAGGCGGTTATTGCTTACGACCACAGAAATATAGGTTATAATTAACATATTTGCCGTGTGAACAATAATTTAACGATTAAGTATATTAAGCAAAATAATATATTTCAAGCATTTTTGACATTTAATTCAACAATATTTTTTATCATTTTACACAAATTCTCGATCAGTGCCACACGGCAACACTCGATTAGTTCGACAGCACTTGCAGAAGAAAGAAAAATTGCTAGTGCAGCACAAGCATGTTGAAATATATTTCCGAAAT
Source organism: Rhagoletis zephyria (assembly GCF_001687245.7). Classification (NCBI taxonomy): domain Eukaryota; kingdom Metazoa; phylum Arthropoda; class Insecta; order Diptera; family Tephritidae; genus Rhagoletis; species Rhagoletis zephyria. The sequence continues at coordinate 517,129 of NW_016157161.1, read as the reverse complement.
CGATTTTCGCTCTTGCAGTTGCAGTCACACCTTGCAACTTTTATTTCTAAAACTGATTTCCGAAAAGTGACAGAAAGATCTTTCTGGCTGTTCACACATCGAAATAAAATTTCTCTTTCTCAATTTGACAGCGAATTGCGTGCGAAAGACGGAAATATTGCCACGTCTGACAGGCTCTTAAGTCTCGAAAATCCTGGTATTATTTGCCTAGAATTCTGGGATTTTCGGGATTTTTAATTTACACTGGTGGCAATTATAGAAACGCTTTATGTTGAATAGTTTTGGCTATACTTCTTTTGTTTATTTCATATTTAAATTTTTTTTATAAATGTGTAGCTCAATATACATATAACACCTTGCGGCAGGCAATTTTACACACAAAAAAAAAATCAATATATTCGCCAAACCAAGGGCCAAATATATTAAAATTGCGTTCTTAATTTTTCTCTTTGACGTTAGGATTTTTAAAAGAACTTTGAAATTTGAAAGATATGAGTAATTCAAAAAATGAATGCAATATACTTAAAAACAGTATGGGTATCAAATGAAGGAGTAGAGTTAAAACACATTGGCCCGTAGTCATAGAGAAGTTAGAAAAGAATTAAAATTGTGTTTTATTGTAATCACCATTTTAACTCTTTCATAGTCAACTTAAAATGCATTTTATGGCGATTCCAAAAAGTTTTTTTTTTAACATAAAAATTATTTTATTTTGTTTTATTAAATTTCGTTTTATTATCTTTTTTTTCATTTATGGTATATCATATAATTATTTCGTTGTTGGTCAAATTTTTTGGAGTTTAGTTTTAATTAAAAAGGTCACAAATAATTAAAAAATAAAAATTTAAACAATATTTAAAAGAACAAAAAAAGATGCAACAAAAATTTTCCCTGGCAGTGGGATTCGAACCCACGACTTCCCGGCTTGCTAAATCCGCAATCTTGCAGCGGACACAGGTTGAACTAATTAAAGTACTCATATTTCTATATATTGCCAGATCAATTTTTTCTCTTCATATAGATAGCACTGTTCTCTCTCATCTTAACGAAAAGCTGTTTCTAAGATGTCTATGATTGACACAACTTAAAAATCTATTCTAAACTTAAAACTTAAAAGGTATTGAAAATACCCTTTTAAAATTTTATCCTTGAATATCCTTGAAATTTTTCAATTCTTATTTTTGAAAAAATTATATGTTAAGGACTAAATTTATTAGCTTAAAGAAGTAAAATAGATTAATGGGACATTTTCAATTCCTATTCGTCTTTGTGAACCCAATATAATTATTTCATTTGGTACCCATACTTTTGGTTTACATTGCACTGATTTTATTTTTTAATAAATTTTGGAATTAACCGTATCTTTGAAATTATAACGATCCCTGACCGTCAAAATTTTCCTTTTGATGCAGAAATGCATCTAGATGCTCTAGGAATATTTCTGCATCAAAAAGAAATTTTTGAAAAAATGAAAAGGAATATAGACAAAACAGATCGAATTAAGGCGCTTCTTTTATTTCTGCCACCAGGATTATGAACTTCTTTCAACCAGAAAATACATTTTTTTTATTTAATTTCTTTGTTCATCGAGCTTTTTTCGACATTAAAGTAATTTATCAGATATGTACACACTAAAGTATTACTAAATGCATATAAATTTAATTACTGCCTTTCGTTTTGTTACTTATGAAATAATTTTCAATTTAAATTAAAAGTAGAAGAGCTTCTCAAACCACATTGATGCAATTTTTTCATGTTAAGTCGTTGCAAAATAATAAATATCTAAATCCCGGGACTGATCCCGGGATTGAACCAACGATATCCCGAAAATCCCGGTACGAACGAACATTTCCTTAACCTAGGAGATTCGTAGTGATGAATCGTGTGAGGTACAAGTGCTTGATGTATCAAATTGTTCGAATCGATACAAAAGTATGATGCGTGTATACATATGTACCTTGCAGCAAAATTTAGAGACAGTCTGGCAAAGCGCTAGTTCCGCCCCACAAATCTCAGAACTGTCTCTGAACTACTGCAAAAGGAATACAGAGCTGGACGGTTGAAACTCATACATACATATGTTGCTAGTTGCGCTGTCGTCAATGTTACTCATCCTGTGGTGCGATTCACTACGCGATTTTAACAACTCTTGTTATTGTTAAGTCAGCTAAACGACAATTTTAACAATTTAGCTACTCAGTAAACGTTTCCCTAACAATATTCGTTAGCGCCCATTCAGCTGTTGTCGCTAACGATAACTAAGGCCGCTAATTTGACGACGTTTAGATTGGTGTTGTTAATAAAACATAAAAATGCACAGCACCGCTAGCAAAAAAATATCAAAAATCAAAGGATTTTTCGGAAATATCAAACTTAAAGTGCAAGTACTAAAATTTAATGGGCTACAAAACTGCATACACAATTCGTTTATTATTCTGATAAAAAACTTGAAGTTTTACGAAAGTTTGTTGAATTTTGTTTAAATGTTGCACAAGGTTTGAAGCTACAGTTTGTACGATTTTAGGTGCAGAATAAACTATTAAAACAAGTAATACAAATTAAATAACAAAAAAAAAATAGTTTGTTACAACACTTGTCTATATTTGTTCCGGTTATAATTTTCCAATAGGGCGTAAACAAATATAGAAAAGTGGAAGTTAAAAGGTGAAAGCCTATTTTTTTAATCTTACAGGAACTGAATATGCCCTGAATTTAAGGGAATTTAATAATTAAAGTTTTCAATTTAATACGTGTACATCGTTTATTAAAAATATAAATATTATATATCGTTAGCTTAGAGAGAAAAGTAGCTAAGTCCACTTTTTATGAAAACACATATATTGATACAAGAGGCTAGAGAAATTAAGAATGCGTCGATTCGAAAAGGGTAAAGGTCCATGTTTTATGCTTTCTCGGTTATAAATATTCAATGAAAGGAAAATTTGCTAAGTCCAAAAAAGCTCCGAAAATGCGATAAGGCCAAAATAGGTCGAAATCTTTAATAAAGATCGAATCCCTCTGATTCGTATGGAGTTTTGCTTTGCTTTAAACAGGCAAAATGTTGTATTCAAAGTTTTGCGAAATACTTGAAGAAAATGACTAAAAAGTTTTCTCCTCTCGTGTACAATTACTTAGCAACTTTTCATTCTAAGCTAGCGATATGTATGTTAATATTTAAAACGGTCTTTATTAATCATCATGACACTAGCATAATACAATCAGTCCTCAAAAAAAAAATGTGCAAAATGTGCATACAGTGATTTTTTTTTTAATATTAACAATCTTTTTCGTGTTAAATGTTTTTTGTAAACTTTTTATTTACAGCTGCGTGTAAACTATGTCAGCAAAATTCAAAATTATGGTGTTTGCTACTTATGTGTATTTATTTATTATTTTAAATAATTTTATTTTTAGCAGTTCCATCTACTATATTTCAACAGAAACCACATAAATGAAAGTTTCAAAGCTTGCATAAAATTAACAAAAATGAATCAAACTTAAAAAAATTTACTCCAAGCTTTCTAACTTTTTATTGATAACCTTTATAAGATTATCGGGTGTGCAGTTTTGTAGCCCATTCAATTTTAGTCTAATAAAGTGCAAGTTTCATGTTGCTAAAAGTTACCCTTGATTTTTTAGAATGTTTTTTGTGGAGGGTGTTGCGCATTTTCTTCCACATAAATTGCCTGTGAACTTTGAGCTCACACGAGCGCCTTGGCATATGCAATGGATTTGTGCCCAATAGCGGCAGCACAGTTAGCAGAGCTGTAAAACTGTGAAATCATTTGAAATTAAAAATCATCAATTTTATATTATTATGTTTTCATTGAATTCTCCCTTATTGAATAATGCGGCTTATAGTTTTCCAATTCTACATTCACTCAAAGTAGATACGATTGCACACATTTCCATATTCAAAGAAAGATTGAAAAAATTGAATGACGAACGATTCACTTTTAACACTGAATAAGCACTCAGATGAATGCAGCTTTTGCTATGTGTGCACACATCCACTCAGTACCAATCAATTGATATAAATATTTTGAACACACAAAACCCTCTGAAAAATACGCCAGGTTGCATTTTTTTAAAAAGACTTCAAAATTTCAACACGAAAAATAGTTAATAGAGCGTTATCATCAGTTTTTTTCACTTAAATTTGTACAAGGATTTATAAGAATAAAAAATATTAATTGGAGAAATATTTTTTAGCGAACGTGTCGTTAGAATGTCATTATGAAAAATATAAATTATAATTTTAAATAATAAATAATTTTAAATTTAAATTATAATTAATAATTATTAATGATTTTAACATCTCTGTTTAGAAAATTGTCAGCTTTCCAAATAAGTGTTACCAATATACCATTAATAATGCATAATGCATAAATTAGNAATAATGCATAATGCATAAATTAGTACATACATATATAAGTTAATATAAACTAACAAATTTAAGAGCTTCTGGTTCTAAATTTAGACATACATATACATTTCATTATTTAATTATAAAAATTTTTGATACAAAATTCTTCGTACTTTTTTTCGTCGCTATTGAGTCAAGCAGTTAATGAAGATTCGAAAATCGAATTCGTTGGTTTGTGGAGGTTTTTTCATTTACAATAAGCCACAAATTATCAACATTTCCAACAAAAAAATATTTAACAAAATTCGTTGGTCTCTATTTTCATTAACATCCTTTTCCGAAAGTGCAATATTTAAGAATTTATACCCATTTCATTGAGCGCGCTTTTTAACCCAAGTTTTGGTTTGTTTGTTAACATCAAAACTACATATCGACACCTAAGTGGAAGATCGACCTATCTCGGCAGCCAGTTCGAAAACTCCCTATCTCAAAAAACTGTTCTAGAACACCCTATTTCAGAATTTTGTTGAAGAACGCCCTATCTCAGAATGCGGTTCAAAAACGCCCTATCTCGGCAAATTGTCAATATATTTTCATTTGAGATAGGGCGTTCTTTAACCAAATTCTGAAGTAGGACTTTCATAAAAAGTTTTCTGAGTTAGGGCGTTTTTGAATTGGCTGCCGAGATAGGTCGATCTTCCAATCAGGTGTCGGTATATTAATAAAAAATGATTAAACATTGTCTGCTGTAACCTATTTTAGAAATAATTTATTTATTAGGATTTGCAATTTGAAAAAATCAGTTCCTTCCAATTTTGGGAATCAAACGGGACCCCACACAAGCAAAAATCGTTTTCTACAATCTTTATTAACCTGAAGGGCTAGACAACAAACAACCGCTATGCGAACAAAGTTATAATACCCATGTGCACAAATGCGCTCGGGTGTAATTATTTCTTAAAACATTATTCTAAATGTATGTTTTGAGCAAATTGATTTCAAAAGTTAGAAATATGTCCCATTTTTCAAAAATGTATAATAATAAACATGTGAGTTTTTTAGCAATTTGTTTTCTGTAATTAAGGAAATATTGAATTTTT
>NW_016157161.1:511303-511612 GCF_001687245.7 Rhagoletis zephyria | reverse complement strand
TACCGTTTTATGGGAGGGACCAGGTTATTGTTTAATTTTTGTATTTTCAATACGCTTCTGCCCTGCATAAAGGGAAACCCGCGTACCGAATTTTCGTCCGATATCTCAACTTTTCCTAGAGTTATCGTGTACACAAACAAACGGACAGACAGACAGACGGAGATGGACTTATCAACTGCTCTTTTTATTCTGGGCATTTACGGTGTATACATACATATGTACATAAATGTAGTATATATCTATCTCGATTTTGGTTGTTCCAAATATCCGTTACGTGAGAAAAGTTATAGTACCCTACTGCAGAAGTGC